>NC_041707.1:4651570-4786570 GCF_900700375.1 Denticeps clupeoides
GGTCAGATTCTGCTGACAGATGACCACTCTTGACTCTTGATTAGCCTCGGTGGCCATGATGGCCATTTCCACGTTCGTTGTTGTCACTATAGACTTGACCTTTATAAAAGTAAGAGGTCAAGGTGTTGAGTCGATCGTCGCCTGCTGATCTGCTGAGCGCTCGAATAGTTGGTTGGCTGATGAAAAGCATTCATATTCCACAGAACGGGGACTGGTGTGGGCCGCCTTCCTTTTTATTTCATTTTTTTACTAATAGTTTAAGGGTGGAACTTGATTACGTGACCATCACACTGAAAGACTCCTGAGCCAAGATCTCCAATGTGGGAATGTTTTCAGCAGTTAACGAAGGAAGAGATGGAACCATGCCCTCCACATTTTTAACACAGTTTATATAACATACTATCACTTGTAACTACAGGGTGGGCCATTTACATGGATACACCTTAATAAAATGGTATTGATATTAACGTCCTGTTTGTGGCACATTAGTATATGTGAAGGGGCAAACTTTTCAAGATGGGTGGTGACCATAGTGGCCATTTTGAAGTCGGCCATCTTGGATCCAACTTTTGTTTTTTTAATTGGAAGAGGGTCATGTGACACATCAAATTTATTGGTAATTTCACAAGAAAATCAATGGTTTTAACGTAACTTTATTCTTTCATGAGTTATTTACAAGTTTCTGACCACCTATAAAATGTGTTCAATGTCACCAACCATTCCCATTTTATTAAGGTGTATCCATATAAATGGCCCACCCTGTAGTTACATTTATAGATAACACACAACATGAACACAACAGTTGCACATAGGCCTATGGTGGCTCAGAGGTTAAATTCAATTCATAAAAAAAAAATCACACTTAAAGGGTTCTTTTGCTACCATCTACCGGCCATTAGAACGTGTTCACTGAACAAGTGTGTGAACTATGAAGATATTTTGTGTGTTTGTGTGTTATGTGTGTTTATGACGTCACAGTTGGCCACACACACACAGACAAACAAGTAAGTAAGTAGAGTGAAGTGATTGTCACATGTGATACACAGCAGCACAGCACACAGTGAAATTTGTCCTCTGCATTTAACCCATCACCCTGAGTGAGCAGTGGGCAGCCATGACAGGCACCCGGGGAGAACTGTGAGGGGATGGTGCTTTGCTCAGTGGCACCTCAGTGATCGGGATTCGAACCGGCAACCTTACAGACCCGCTTCTTTAACCGCTAGGCCACCACTGCCCCACACACTGGCGCGCAAACACACACATCAAATACACCATGGTAGTTGCCAATTGTACAGGTGTACCCATTGTACATATGTACATACCGATTGTACTTTGTGTAGATAAATACATATTCATTTTTTGCTGCTATTACCTTTGTTTCTATCCACTTTCTGCACATGACAAATGCAATTTCCCACTTGTGGGACTAATAAAGGTTTATCTTATCTTATCTTATTGTAAGTACATAAGCATTGTTCTTACATAATTGTCATGTCACTGGATACAATATACTGTTACCCTTGTATCGTTTAGTTGTATTTGTACACATTTATCATCCATGCAGTTCATGCACATACTGGCCAAATATGCTTTTCTCCATACAAACCCCATATATTGATGGATGTTTGACTTACAGCCCTGCTTTGTTAGTGCAGCGCTACTACGTAGTGTCCAGCGGCTCTAGGTGTGCGTGTTGCCGCCGCTTTTCAGCTGCTGCAGCTCCTCCTCCAGGCTGCTGATGCGCTGCAGCAGAGACGCGCGGTCCTGCAGGACCCTCTGCTCCGCCTGCTTCTCCGCCTCCTGGATCTTGCGCTCGTACCAGCGCTCCAGCTGGGTGGACACCGTCTCAAAGAAGCGCTGCGTCACCTCCATGGCGTGCAAGTTGTCCCTCTCCTGAACGAAGGAGGGCTCGGTTGTGGTAAAGAACTCCAGTGCCCGTGCGCCACCGGCTCTCCTTGGGTTGGTGTGACCCTTGACCCGGTCCTTTAGGTGTTTCTTGTGGTGCCGGGCATGTTGGACAGTCTCGTCCAGCTCTCCATCCCTGTGAACTCTGCTGGCCTGGGACAGGCTGCTGCTGGTGCTGCTGAAGGAGAAATCGTTTTCGTGACTGGGTCCGCCAGAGTCGGTCTCCTGCAGCTCTGCATGCAGCCACTGGGGGTCAGCAGAGTTCAGGGGCCAGGAGACCACTGCAACGAAACCAGTAACTTTATCAGGGGCACCTCTACATTATTAATTATTTTAAAAGGTTCTAGTAACCATATGCAAGGGTTCATCAGTGGTCAATTTCTGAGCAATTACATTTACATTTATGGCATTTATCAGACGCTCTTATCCAGAGCGACTTACAATCAGTAGTTACAGGGACAGTCCCCCTGGAGCAACTTAAGGTTAAGTGTCTTGCTCAGGGATTTGAGCCTGTGACTCTGTAGTCTTCTGGTTCATAGGCAAGTGTGTTACCCACTAGGCTTCTACCATTGGCTACTACCAACTACAAAGTGCAGGAAGTGCATTTCTCAATGCCTGCTAACCTGGAGCTTCATCAAACCCTGGCCTCTTAGCTCCAGCGAAGTGAGACGCCCCTGGGCTGGGCAGCACGTTGACGTAGGTTGCCAGAGAGGTGCTGCTTTCTTCCGAAACGACCGACAGCAAGGGCAGACACTCCGGATCTCCATCCAGAACAGACGGGTCCACGGAGGGAGACGGCCGGAGCTTGTAGTACTGCGCTTGCCCAGGCAAGTGCACATCAATGTCCTGGATCTTGGACATGCACCAGCTTTTCAGCTCCTTCACTGCACGGGCCTGCTTAAAAGGTCACAAGCACACACAGCAGCACGGCACAAGAAGCATTACGGCTTTCCAATTTACTCCCAGTAATGCTCTCAACTGCAGAACAATTGTGGACTGCTGTACCTGTCTCCTCTCCTCGTCAGCCCGCTCCATTGTGGCCCTCTGGTCGAGTTGATAATAGCACGCCGTCCTCTCAGCCGACACCCGCTCCTGAGTCGCCCTCTCCAGTAGTTTGATCTGAGCAAAGCATTCACTCTCAGCTCTCGTTTGGAGGACACATTCTGTGACGCTAGGGTGCGTCATTCAAAGCGCTGAAGCTGTAAAAGGAGACCATCCAGCCTAGGGATGTCCATGTCAATAGCTGTGACAGAGTCCCTAAACTTGGACAGCCTTGTCCAGCAGCCGTGACTGATTCAAGCTTCAAATGCACCCTTGGCAGCATGCAGCCCCAAACACAATATAACCACTAGATGGAGCCACCTGATAGTGAAGTTGTCACATTACCACGGTAACATGGCCATTTTAGATCGCCCCATTCTAGTCTGTAAACGTTGGTATTACATTAAAGACGAGATCAAATATATGACAGGGAAAGTGGATATTCTATTCATATATCTGGATTCATTTTACTTTTATGGTCGTTCTTATATGTTTTATGTCTGGTAGTGGGTGCCGGAAGACCACAAAGTCCAAGGTTCAAACCCCACTTACTACCACGGTGTCCCTGAGCAAGACGCTTTACTCTTAGTGTCTCCAGGGGGAACTGTCCCTGTAACTACTGGTTGTAAGGCACTCTGCATTAGGGCATTTCATAAATGTAAATGTCTTATTTATTAAGAAAGTGAAGTGATTGCCATTGTGAAACACTGCACAGCACACGGTGACACATCAATCTTGGTGAGCAGTGGGCAGCCATGACAGGTGCCCGGGGAGCAGTGTGTGGGGAGCGGAGCGGTTGTTATGTCTTTTAATTTATTCTTCTGTACAGCACTGGATTGTTTTGGAAATCTATTTTAATAGATACAAAAAGTGCTGATAAATCAGAAAAACAACATGCTGATCAATAACAGAAATTTTCGGATCAACCAAATGTTTGACACACCTGATGGCTCCTCTTACGGTCCATGTCTCCCAGTTTGCAGTTCATCTGCTCCTGGACAGTGTGAATCTCGGACCTCATCTCCTTCTTGGTCGCCTTCAACTGACTCTCAAGTTTTTTGATGAGGGGCTTACAGTGACAGTCGCTTGCTGGAACCTGAGAAGATTAATAAACCGGCCTTGCGTTGCACAGTCGATAGATACATTTTGCATTATGAAATGCAATCTCCGAGCTCCTACTTGTTTTATTTTGCCCTCTTTGTCACGGAAGAGGGTGTAGAGGGTGTACACTTTCCCCTCAGCTTCCTCCATATCAGCTGCAGGACTGGAAAGGCCTGGCCTCCTCACGTGGTTCCCATGTCCAGTGGGCTAAAAGAGCCACAAAAATAACACGAACTCATCATCATTGATGCAAGATCACGTGACCAGTCGGATCTGTAGCCAAGTCTTTTCTCCTCATACCCCATCTTTTATTTTAGTTGTCATGATAGCCCTCGGGTTGTTCCTTTTTCTGCACAGTGCTGGGTCACTGCTCTGGGTGTCTTCCGCCACTGATGTGCTGTCCTGCAGGACACAAGTCAAAGTCATCTCAGGCAGAAACAGTCACACACAGAAGAGATAAAATAACGTCCCCATGAACCGAAAACTGCATATGCATATGCAGACATATATACATAAACATATATACCTTCTAAACTACACCATAAATAAAGGTATGGTAATAAAGGTATGTTAGAAAATGAGCCAAAATTCCGAATTTTTGAAGAAAATGGTGACAGCTGTTCTCGCAGTCTGAGCGGGTGGGAACCACAGGCTCCATTGAAGATGGTGCAGCACTCACTTTGCCATGTGGCACCTGCTCCCTGGGCACAGAGTGAGATTGGCGCCCCACTCTCTGCTGCTCTCTCCTCCGCCTCACCGTCCGGGCGCGAGCAAAGCGTTGAGCCTGAACGGTTCCAGAAACAGCCGTTTTTCATACCGGGGCGGGGCAGAAGAATCCTGTCTGGGAACAGATCTTACGGGGGGGCTCTGAAAAAGAGGAGAATGGGACTTTCGCAAACCTGAGAAGCTTTGGCCAGAACCAGAGCAACTTCGCGGTTCTGCTGTTCGTGAGCCTTATCAAGGGCCGTCTGTCCTGCCTGTTAACATGATCCGATATTTAGTTTTTGGGGGAAAAAAAGCAGGTGGAAACGACTTTTTTTGGTGTTTAATGAGAAATAAACTCACATTGTTTTGGAGGCTGCTGTCGGCCCCGGACTCCAGCAAAAGTCTGATAGTTTTCTTGTGGTTTAAAGTGGCGGCAACATGGAGTGCGGTTTCTCCTGCCTGTTCACAAAACAGATTTTCTATATGTTCAGAATGGAAAAGATAAATATATCTTTTATTTCATCATACACAGCTTTTATTTCATGGTTTATAGTGATCAGATGCACTAAATTCAAATTTTATTTGTCACATACATAGTCATACACGAAATGCTTTTTGCGACTGCTATAGACCACAGTATTGCAAATGTTGCAAGTATACAATGAACCAATATGCAAATATTGCAAACGTAACCAAATATTAGACTTTTACATCTTTAACATAAAATATGTGTAACTGGTTGGGTGAAGGTGTGCAAATGAGTTAAAGACAATGTTTAAAGAAAAGAAAAAAGAGCCATAAAAAAAGAGCAGTAAAGTAAAAAGCGCAGAGTGATTTTGTGCAAAGTGATTTTGTGCAAAAGAGTCTGGAGTGATTGAAGGTGAATGTGAAAGTGCTGGAGTTCTTGAGTTCTATGTACTATAAACCATGGGATGCGAAATGATCAGACCTGATTCTTCTCAGTGACGGAGCACAGAGCACCCAGGAGGATCTTTATCACGGCCAGGTGATTGTGCCGCGCCGCAGCGTGCAAACAAGTGTCTCCTGCCTGAAATGAAGATGCGCAGATCTGTGATCACGTGAAGTCAATGGGTGCAGACGAATGTGCACCGTGCCGTCGGCTTGTCCTCCATACGTTGTTCCTGTTGTCAGGCCTGGACCCTCCCAGCAGCAGGACACGGGTGCTCTGGCAGTGTCCGTTCTGACTGGCCAAGTGGAGTGCCGTATTTCCTGCCTTTTACAGAGAATTGTAATGAAATATGAGCAGTTTTCATACATACAGTATACAAAGAGTGTTAATAATATAATATTATAATAATATTATATTATAATATAGACCCTTTTTACCTTGTTCTTAATGTGCACATCGGCTCCAGCCTTCACTAACAGTTTAATGGACTGACTAAAGCCGTGCCAAGAAAGCTCATGCAAAGCTGTGTTGCCGTCCTATAAAAAATTAGAAATTGGATCTTAAATTTTCACATTCAAATAAGCTAAATCCAGTTGATTGCCATGAGAACACATTATATTTAGCGGTTGAATGTTATTTATCTATTCCAATTCCAATATTGGCAAAACACCAATACACTGAACTCTTATAGTTATTGATAGTGAATAGTGGACAAAATATTTCATTTCTGGTGTCAGGAAGTACACACCTTGTCCTGCAGGTCCAGGGCGCAGCCTCCTTGGATGAGAGCTGAGATGACGTCACGGTTTCCCACAACAGAGGCTCGATGCAATGCTGTCTGTTGGCACTGGAGACAGATTTACTCTTTATAACATTTACAGTTTATGCTTTGTTCTCTGCAAATATGTAGGAATGACAAAATTTGCCATTTCAGCTGATCCACTTTGCAGAACTTCACTGTGCCAAATGCATGCATGCAGTCTGACATTCTATTGTCATTACATTGAATTAAAAGTAATTCCAGGCTTCGGTTTACACCCTGGTGATGTAAGGGTCATCCCGACAAATGAGAACTAACCATCATAGTCCTCTGCAAAACAAATACACATGTTCTATGGGCCGACGAGTCGAGTTACGGAGGTGGGAATCGTAGCTGCACCCCAGGAAGTACGTTTTATGGAGTCTTCACTGAGCCAATTCCACTGAGCTGAACGGTAGGAGGAGCGAGTCCCTCGTTCTACCTGGAACAGACAACAGGGAAATTAAATTACTATTATTTTCATGTATTTCTACAAATACACATGGATTTACTTAATTGAATAATGGACATTGGTTCCACATGAAAGGAACACTCCGCGCACAACCACACCTGCAAACAACACACACATCCCTCATTAAAAACACTCAGGCCATGGCTTGGACCTGACCTGGTGGCGTGGACCGCCCGGGGTCTGCCCTGCGGCCATGCCAGCCCACTGACCACGTACAGTGCACACTGACATAATCACCATGCACTCTCATACCGCACGTGCACAAACACACACAGACACACACAGTGAAAATGACAGTTTCCTCCTTATATGGAGAGGAAACTTCCCACGTGTGGGACTAATAAAGGATTATCTTATCTTGAACATATGTAGGGAATCAGGAAGGGGCAGGGCCTGCACTCAGTGCCCGGGACCGGAGTATTGTTCCACATTAATGTTAAGTTAGCTTCAGTTAGCTGTTTTTTTTTAAGTAACAAATGTTTTTTTAAATCCAAATTTAACATGTTATATGATGCATGTTACATGTTTATATGTTCAAATAATTCTCTTTTAGCTGTGAAGAATTTTGTTGAAATATTAAACAAAAAATAAATTAGGTCTTAGTTGTCCCCTAATACTGTATCTGAAGTCTCTTTCTGAAATTGGTGCAGAATTACAGCCACTTTGATCCAGTCCCACAATGAGATTTCCCAGGTTGTGCCATTTCTGTGTCTGTAGCTTTAAATGCTAATGAGGAGGAGAGAGGCGGGACGAGGAGGAGAGCGGGAATTTGTGGAAATTATGTCATCAACACCATTCACCAACCCCAATGTTTGGCGCAGACAGGAAGTTGAAAAATTTTATGAACCCACTGGTTCTTCAGAGTCTCGCGTGACAGAACTAAAAAATGTGTGCTCATTTTTACATCCAAACATCAGGCAAATGCAATGCTTCACAATTTTTCAAGCCATGACGGTCAGTGGAGATACTTTTTAGGTGAGGGGTGGGAAATTCTCTGTGGAAAAAGTATAAGAAAAGGGAGGTAACTTTTCCCCTTATGACGACATCTGGGGACAAATTCCCCAGATCTGAACGCAGAAAGCAGAATGACCAAAGCCCTCTTTACACCTTAGACAGGCTAGGGGAACTTGTATTAATGTTAAATAACTTATTTGTTGTGTTATTAGGTCATTTAAGTTAACCTAATAAAGGCATATTAATTTAATATTTTGCACACTGCTGCAGAATGTTAGTAAAAAGACTGCGTTAAATTCAAAAGTGCATTGCTGATCATATAATTTCTAAAAAATAAAACAGGGATGTACATCATCCTGAATGTCCAGGGCACAGATGGCCTTCGACAGAGTGAGCTCAACTTCGACATGACGGCCGTCCTGCAAAATAGCAAAGCAACAGCGCTCACGTCCTAGTGTTTTTCTTAACCGGCCGATGACTTTTACATGCGTAATCCAGGGCAACGAGTGGGCTGGGATCATCTGTGGAGACTCAGCCAGCTCAGGTCACAGTTGAACCGAGACCGCAGGCTAAATCCAGGGTATTGGAGAACCTCTTTTTTTTCATTTCTATTTTCAGACCAAGACACCGTAACTACACTAATAGTCATTTAGCTCATGACATCCTATATAGAGTCTCTCCTCTGCTATTCGTAATTTAGTCCCTTTAAAGTTCTTTTTATTGTGTACCAATGAAATATTTTTAGAATAGAAAATAAGGTGCACTTCCAGAATGGCTGACTTGGCAAAACTGTTAAAGGGTCAGGTTTCATTTTAGATGCTACTGGGTCACTTTAGGACTTATCAAAGATGATGCATATGCTGGAATATACAACAGACCACTAAACTGATCACTGTCCATCATCACTGCCATGCAGGAGAAGACAATCCTGTCCTCCAAACCTCTGCGTGCTGAAGTACCACAGGGAGATTTGCACCGTAATGCAATAAAAACACAGCAAAACAAATCCTTGCATTAAATAAACAACAAAACTGGTATTGAGCGAAACTGTTGCACAAGAGGGTTTATCTGCCGAGTCCCAGATGTCTGTTTCTACCCTGGCTGCACACGAGAGCAGATGGAGCGACATCGGTCATCTCGTAAAAACCTGAAACTCGCTGAGCCTGTGCCAACTGTGCGTTGCATTTAAAAACTGATTTGATTTGTGGCCCGTAATCAGAAGGTTGTCGGTTTGAATCCCGATCCGCCAAGGTGCCACTGAGGTGCCACTGAGCAAAAGCGGCGTCCCCACACACTGCTCCCCGGGCGCCTGTCATGGCTGCCCACTGCTCACTCAGGGTGATGGGTTAAATGCAGAGGACAAATTTCACTGTGTGCACCGTGTGCTGTTGTGTATCACAAGTGACAATCCCTTCACTGTACCTGGCCTTTGCAGGCCCATGCGGAGCTGCTCAGAGCATGGACCCCCTCCCGGCTCATGCATTTGAGATAGGAACGCCGCGTGAAGAAATCACTAAAAGCCAGGAGGGACAGTGCGAGCCAGAGCTTAGAGGATTATGGCATCATTCAATCCAGTCAAACCTTTTATCCACTAATTGCCTCCGCATGGTAGTGGAATGGCCGGGTGCTACAGGTTTTTAAAATGCCTTTCTCGTTTCGGCCCTATTTCATACACACTCGCAAGCTGTAAAATTAAAGCAAACAGATGCTCACGCGTTCTCACAAATACATTGGAATGAAGCTCAGTTGTGGTTGTGCTTTGAAAATGCAGCTTTCCTTAATACACCACATTTCCGCTGGAGGCGAGACTCAAAACGATCTTGTTCTTAGCAGGAAGCTTGTAGAAAAATAAAATGCAGTGAGCTGCAGCAGGTGGTTACGTGAAGGTGAACCGAACTGATCATGCAGAGCTGAACAAAAGATCTAGATGAAAAATGACCCTTGTGACCAGACCAGCAGATTAAGATTGCAGCGGGGCTCTAATCTTCAATGCAAGCAGGTCAGCACATGTATGAATATGTGCAGCGGAAATGTATTATTGTGCTCTTTTTTAATTTATCAGTTTGTAAAAAAGGACACATCTGAATTTAACAGCACCGTAAAAGTGATGTTGTTGGTCTAAAAGGCCATCAGACCGTGTGTTGTACACCGAGACAGGGTAAATTACCCATAACACACCTGGTGTCTGGTCCCCCATCCAGCCAGCCCTGATCCAACAAGGTACTGAGATGGCGATTCACTTATCAAGAACACAGTCGATGAACAGGTAGAAGAATAGCATTGCTGTGTCTGCAGGAACTCTTCTGAAATCTATGGTTGCTTTGCATCATACTGACTGTAAAACAGCATTTACGGAAATTTTAAAATAAGTAAAAGAAAACAATTGCAAAACAATCAATTTCCATGTTATATAGCTATCAATTGCATGAAAATACCAAACCAAATCTCTCTGAAATCTTTTAGAGCTACCTCATCTTTACCTGACCAAAAAAATCGAACCTGTAAGATGTAAAGCTGTAAAGCTGTAAAGCACGAGACGTAGCTACTTACTTCAGGGGGACGGAAGTTGCTGTGAATGCCAGGCATCATCTGTGTGTACTCCAGGCAGACACAGAGAGAGAGATGGGGGGAGAGAGGAGAGAGAGAGAGAGAGATGGAGAGAGAGATGGAAAGAGAAAGAGAGAAGATAGAGAGCAGAGAGAAGATGAGAAGGAGGAAGGAGGGGGGAGAGAGAGATGGGGGAGTGGGAGAGAGAGAGAGAGAAAGAGATGGAGAGAGAAAGTGAGAGAGGGGGAGAGAGAGATAGGGGAGTGGGAGAGAGAGTCAGAGATGGAGAGAGAAAGTGAGAGAGAGGGAGAGAGAGATGGGGGAGTGGGAGAAAGAGAGAGAGAGAGACAGATGGAGAGAGAAAGTGAGAGGGGGAGAGAGAGATGGGGGAGTGGGAGAAAGAGAGAGAGAGATGGAGAGAGAGATGGGGGGAGTGGAGAGAGAGATGGAGAGAGAAAGTGAGAGAGGGGGGAGAGAGAGATGGGGGAGTGGGAGAAAGAGAGAGAGAACTGTCTTACTGACAGTTCTAAACAGCTGCACCACCCCCGGGAGCAGCTGAAGAGTGGCTGCGAATCTGATGTAATCAGAGTAAATGGCCCCTGCCCAGTCAAGCCTCTTATTCATTTTGTCTGTAATGCTGTAAAAGATTGGTGTGCCCTTCACAGAGTGTCTATTGCACTGTTTGTCGTGGTGCAGAAAATGCCTTGTACTCATATCTCGCTTCAAGGGCCTAATTTACACTGAAATCCGACACTGACACTGAGGCCTACAGACAAGAATGGAATCCATTTCTGTGCCTCTGCATCAACATGTACTGTTCATATCGGACAAAAAACATCATTTCGCACGACTACAGATTGGAGAAGATGGCCGCAGTCCTCATAAAATTACAGGAATTAATTTTAAAAGCATAAAAGTACAAAAAGTAAACAAATAACTTAGGGGATAAAAAATATTTTTGGCACCAAATGTTTAATTACATTTTGAATATTGTACATGGGTACATTTGCTGACAACATGTGTTTTGAAATATTATAACACCCTTAAATTCATGTTTGATTCTATTCATGTGCGGTGACCGCTGATCATTTTTATCCTCCCGTTGCTTTCGTGATTTGCCAAAACGTAATTTATCAGATTAACAAAACATTTTTAGAGATTGTAGTTTCATTTAGCATCAAGTCTGGTGTAAAAATATGAATAATTCGTCTTTATTTCTGTTGGATGAAAAGGTGAGTGAGTGACTCCACTTCCCATGATGCCGCGCGGTGTTGTGGTAAATAACGTGCTGCCGGTGGCGGGGCGCAGTGGAAAGCGCGGCGGCCCGCGGGCGGCCCTGGTATGCGGGGCCGAGTGCTGTCGCGGCGGCGGGGCGGCGGGGCGGAGGGTGAAAGTTCACCATGGCTCGGCCGTATCGGGTGACCGTGTGGAGAACTTGTGCTCCCGTCGCGCTCTAACGTCGGGGCAACTTTTCCTCTTTCGTTTCTTTCTTTCTTTTTTGTGGGTGTGGGAGGAGGATGACGCCCGAAGGCCGTGAAAAGTACCCCGAGGAGGAAGAAGCGCTCGCGTACTACGATGACGACGACTTGGACGCGTTCGCGGACGGAGACGCGTCCTGCGGCGGCGGGGAAGGAGGTGCCCGTCGCACACACACACACACAGATACGCGCGCGCGCGCACACACACACACACACACACACAGACAGACACACACACACACAGACAGACACACACACACACACGCACACACATAGATACGCGCGCACACACACACACACTCTCACACAGACAGACACACACACACACACAGACAGACACACACAAACACACAGACAGACACACACACGCACACACATAGACACGCGCGCGCACACACACACACACACACACACACACACAGACAGACAGACACACACACACACATAGACACCCGCGCGCACACACACACACACAGACAGATACACACACACACACACACACACACACAGACAGACACACACGCACACACATAGATACGCGCGCACACAGACACACACGCACACAGACACACACACACACAGACAGACAGACACACATACATTCATATCGACAGACACACACATAGACACACACACACACACAGACAGACACACACACAGACAGACACACACACGCACACAGACAGACACACATACATACATATCGACAGACACACACATAGGGATGGTATGGTAGTAGCCAGGGATGGTAGTAGCCTAGTGGGTAACACACTTGCCTATGAACCAGAAGACTACAGAGTCACAGGTTCAAACCCCACTTACTACCATTGTGTCCCTGAGCAAGACACTTAACCCTAAGTTGCTCCAGGGTGACTGTCCCTGTAACTACTGATAAATGCCGTATCAGCGTCTGATAAATGCCGTAAATGTAAATGTTCCATGTAGTATGGTCTGAATGACATAGACACACACATAGAGACACACAGACACACACACATACATACATAGCGACAGACACACACACATAGACACCCACATAGAGACACACACACAGAGATGCACACACATGCACAGACACACATAGAGACACATGGACACACACACTTTCGGAAGGTCACGGCGGTCCATGTATGAATTCAGGCGCAAAGTTGCCGATTAATCGGACGACGCATCGATTAAGACCAAAAAGCGGCTCAGCCAATCAGAGTTTAGACCCGGAATGACAGGAGAACGTGTTTTTTTGTTGTTGTTTTTTTATGCTAGTCATTGTTCTCAATCTGTAGACCTTTGTTTGTAGGCGATCGTTGCTGCCACTTTCAAATTTTTATCATTGATATTTGTGTGTTTTGCACTCCACTGCACCTTACAGACTAAAACTTCTGCACAATTCTACATCTATCGATACGTTAGGGCTGCACGGTTATGGCCAAAACGATCATTATATTTTTATCACTATTGTAATCACGATTATTAATCACAATTATTAATTATTTTAGGTAAAACACATTTTTATTGCTCTTTCTATTTTACACAAACTTTACATAAACACCATCCTGTCAACCATCCTGTCACTATGAAAATACTTATTTTTTTATATTTAATCTGAAAGATGAACATCCATTTACCTGCTTATTTGGAAAAAAATTACAATAGACAGTACAGGTCCATAAACTGAGGCATTTTGTATAGATTTGGCAAGAACTGTAGACAATGAACTAACTATACGATATATAGAGGTGTCAGAACAGAACAGCTGTGCCTTTACATTTACATTTACATTTACATTTACGGCATTTGGCAGACGCCCTTATCCAGAGCGACTTACAACGTGCTTTCAAGTTACCATCGATGAAGAGATCAATTCCGGTTCACTAGGACCCCAACTATGAATACATCTATTTAATTCACTCTGTTGTAGATTCTGTACACAAAGTTTGACAAGAAAATTACAATTTAATCTAAATATTCTTTAAAGAGGAAGGTCTTGAGCTGTCGTTTGAAGGTGCTCAGTGACTGAGCTGTTCTGACCTCGAGGGGAAGTTCATTCCACCACCGAGGGGCCAAGACGGAGAAGAGTCTAGATGAATGTTTTCCTTTTACCTTCAGAGATGGAGGGACCAGGCGAGCAGTACTGGAGGCTCGGAGTATATGAGGTGCAGTGCGAGGTGTAATAAGGGTTGTGAGGTAGGATGGTGCTGCTCCATGTTTGGCTTTGTAGGCCAGCATCAGTATTTTGAACCTGATGCGTGCAGCTACTGGGAGCCAGTGAAGGGAACGTAGCAGAGGGGTGGTATGGGAGAATTTGGGAAGGTTGAAGATCAGTCGTGCTGCTGCATTTTGTATGAGTTGTAGAGGTCAGATGGTATATAGAGGTAGACCAGCTAGAAGGGAGTTGCAGTAGTCCAGTCGTGAGATTACTAAGGACTGAACCAGTAGTTGGGTGGCCTGGGTTGACAGGTAAGGGCGGATTCGTCTGATATTGTAGAGAAGGAATCTACATGAGCGGGAAAGATTGCTGATGTGAGTTGAGAAGGAGAGTTGGTTGTCTATTGTTACGCCAAGGTTGCGGGCTGTTGCAGAAGGAGAGAGCTGCGAGTTGTCTAGGTAAATAGCAAGATCCTGATGTGGTGAAGAATCTGCTGGAATGAATATTAGTTCAGTTTTGGTGGGATTGAGTTGGAGGTGATGGGCTGCCATCCAAGACGAGATGTCTGTTAGACATGCAGAGATTTTGGAAGCAGCATGTAGATCAGAGGGAGGAAAGGAGAAGAGGAGTTGTGTGTCGTCAGCATAGCAGTGGTAGGATAATCCATGTGAGGAAATGACCTCACCAAGTGATCTCGTGTAGAGGGAGAAAAGGAGAGGACCTAGCACCTTTACTATGAGGTCGTGGTGGGACGACAGATGGCTGGTCTGTAACATGAAAAACGCCAAATTTCCTCACATACAAGATGATCAAATAAAATCTTACCCATGAAAAGTTATGCATAGATTTTTAATTCACTTGTTATTATAGCCGTACGTGGTGCAAGAGTCTGGCATTTTCGTCTGTACCGTCAGAGGAGCGTGACTGAATGAGCTTGGAACCCCGTCCAAATATGACTGCATTATTGAGGCCTGCTGAGAGGCTGAATGCAACATTTAGTGTGGATATATCTATGGTGTGTATGTCTATTAGGGTTTCCAACTTTAACAACCCCAAATGAGGGACAATTTTGTGCAGGTGCCTGCGCAGTCACGCACGTCTCACTCTGTCACAATTTGAGGTTGCCACTGAGTCGATGCTTTTGCCCCCTGGTGGTTGGTTATTTAAAAGTAAATATCGCAGACGATTGTCCTAATTTAATCGTTGCAGCCAAAATCGTGACTGTGATTAAAATTCGATTAGTTGCGCAGCCCTATTATATAAATATAGAAATATTGAATAGCGGTCTTTGATTAAACTTGCATGCTTTGTACAGCTACTAAAATAAGAGGAAAATTCTTATTAATTCTTAATATGTTGGTGAGCATGCCCGTGATTGGCTTGCAGTCAGGATAATAAGTAAACCGGCTTGTGTGTCTGCTCATAGTTAATGTGCATGCTACCCAAAATTCCCTGTTTCAACCAAGGTCAATGACTTTAAATTTGCAGGAGCGTGTGAGTGGTGGGCATTTTGACCGGCTTGGTGTTTCATTTAATAATGATGTGTAATGGACAGTCGGTGCATGCGATTCGTATGGGCTGCTGGGCTGGAAGGCATGATAAATAGAACTTGGAGGGCTTGGATGTGGTCAGGAATAATGCCCCGATCCTGTTCACTTGCAGACCGTCGATGAGCTCAGGATTTATTTATAGAATTTCTCGTGTTATTACACATTTTTAATTGTCAATTTTATCATAGTAAAGCTTTTCAGAGACCTTCACCATATTTAAATGTATATATTTTACACACTACCAGTCAAAAGTTTAGAAGAAGAAAGTGAAATGATTGTCACATGTGATACACAGCAGCACAGCACACGGTGCACACAGTGAAATTTGTCCTCTGCATTTAACCCATCATGACAGGCGCCCGGGGAGCAGTGTGTGGGGACGGTGCTTTGCTCAGTGGCACCTCAGTGGTACCTTGGCGGGTCGGGATTCGAACCGACAACCTACTGATTACGGGGCCGCTTCCTTAACTGCTAGGCCACCACTGGCCCTTTTTGGGACTCCCCTACTCTGTGGTGGTTATGGAGACTGTTATTGAATCATTTTGAAGAATACAACGCAAGAAGCATATTTAGTCTTTGTTCTATGAGGAGAAAGGGAAGTATTTTTGATGAATCTTTTTTTCAGAATCGCGTCTTTTTACCGTCATGGCTGCTTTGTTCACTATTCTCACCAACAATAGCCACTTGAATGATAAGTGTTCAGTATAAACCTTCAGGACTGTTGGAAACTGTCCCCGTTGTCTCAACTTAAGGTGGTGGAGAGAAGACAAGATTGTTAAAAGCTGACATCACAGCAAAAGCTCCCTGATTCGGAGGCACGCAAATGACACACAAAATGCTATTTTATTTTAGTTTATTACATAACCTTACATGTCTGATTTCATAGTCCTGTCATTCCAGTTTTGTTCTAGAATGTAAAAAAAATCCAAGACCTATAAATGAGTAATTAACTAAATAACTAATCTTATTATACCAATAGTTTCATATATTTTGAACGTGTTTGTGTTCAGAAGTGCTGGCCTTCAGCGACTCCTTCAGCAGTGAGGTGAAGCCCCGCATCCTGCTGATGGGCCTGCGGCGCAGCGGCAAGTCCTCCATCCAGAAGGTGGTCTTCCACAAGATGTCTCCCAACGAGACGCTCTTCCTGGAGAGCACCAACAAAATCTGCCGCGAGGACGTGTCCAACAGCTCCTTCGTCAGCTTCCAGATCTGGGACTTCCCGGGGCAGATTGACTTCTTCGACCCCACGTTTGACTATGAGATGATATTCCGCGGCACAGGGGCTCTCATTTTTGTTATTGACTCACAGGTGAGAAGTGTTTATGGATTCATCATTCTGACAATGCAGGGTTTTTTTTGTTGTTGTCTGGAAAACTTTTGTTTTTTTAAAATGTTGTCCTATTGTCGAGTCCGTAATTTTCCACATCTGTCTTTCTAGGATGATTACGTGGAAGCACTCAGTAGGCTTCACCTCACTGTGACACGGGCCTATAAAGTCAACCCCGACATCAACTTTGAGGTCTTCATTCATAAAGTGGATGGACTGTCCGATGACCACAAGATTGAGAAGCAGAGGGACATTCATAAGCGAGCCAACGACGACCTGGCAGATGCAGGATTGGAGAGAATACATTTGAGGCATGAATTCATGAATTCATTAGCACGAGCTGATCATTTTTTTTTTATGTACGTTTTTTTATAGTGTGTGTGTGTGTGTGTGTGTGTGTGTGTGTGTGTGTATATATATATATATATATACACCATTAGTATTTTAAGTGAAATATATATAGGTACCTTTATAAAGTGAAGCCTTAATTCATGTCATATAAGGAAGCACCACTAGACATGGGTGGGGACTCATCCAGGGGAGGATAAAAAAATATACTTAAAAAAGCAATGACATTATTGACAAATTATTATCGATTAGACATTGAAATTTTTTTTGCATGCTCGTTTTTTTTGTTCTTACTTGTCCCACCGACTGAAACATGCATTTCTACCACAGTTTCTATCTAACAAGCATTTACGACCACTCCATTTTCGAGGCCTTCAGCAAAGTAGTTCAGAAGCTGATTCCTCAGCTTCCTACTCTGGAGAACCTTCTGAACATCTTCATATCGGTACGTACGATCTTGGAGCAGGGAACGGAGTGACTTAAGGATGGTTCATTTCTATTTTTGTGTTTTTTTTTTTCAAGGCCTGAAATTTGTTTTCACTAAGCAGCCAGATTTTCAGCCAGATGGTGGCAGCACAACAACATGCAGTAAAATAAGGCCCTGATCCTTCTCTGGCACGTCATGAAGGATTCAATATAATGTTTATCACTGCTAGCAGCACATGTATGTTACTTGTTTGCATCCAACAGTTCACTTTGTCACTGTGCAGTGATCAGTAGACAGGAAAATATAGATTATAGTGTAATCATTTACATTTTACAATTTGTGTAATGTTACCTCATGCTTTATGCGTTGTGTAGTTAAATTGTTGCATAACAGTAACTGTTATATTGTAACATGTTTTGCATGACCCTTTGTAGCAAGTTTTAAGCCATAATTCCACAAATTATAAGGGCTGCTGAAACCTCAAATCAGTGCATCAACACTAGAATCTCATTATAGCACGGGCCTTGAATGTGTTATTGCACAGTTTTACCCATTCATATTTTTGTATGGATTTTGCATCAGCCTTTCTGAGAAACTTTGTTCTGTTTAGCTGTTTCTTAGCAACATCATTAATTCATTCAATTTGGGTATGAAATGACCTTTAATGTGACTTTTTTTTTTTTTTTTTTTTTTTTTTTTTTTTACAGAATTCGGGAATTGAAAAGGCCTTTCTCTTTGACGTGGTCAGTAAAATATACATCGCCACAGACAGCAGTCCAGTGGACATGCAGACGTACGAGGTGTGCTGTGACATGATCGACGTGGTAATTGACATATCCTGCATTTATGGGTAAATTCAGTGTTCTGTCTTCACATCTTCTGTGACCAACTTCTCACGCACTTTTTTTTTTTTTGGATACTGCACGTATCATGACATTTTTTTTTTAAAATCTTAACAGCATGTTCCTGCTGGCATCTTTATATATATAAACAGGGCATTGAACCGTACGCCTGGCGCCATTGGCCAAGCACGGCCCATGAGTTGGAAATCCGGGCCTGAGAGCGTGTGTGACTTTAGGGCCGACCCAGGGCGCTCCAGCTGTCAGCGCAGATGAGACCTATGAATCCGCTTCTGTAGCCAGGCAGGGCCTCCAAGAAGAAAAAATTGTTTTTAATTTTGCTCGTTCATTTTTTTATTTTTAAGTTTGTGGTCTGAATGATTCATTTTCATTTAAATATACATTTCGCATGCCAGATGTTCAATTTGTTAATACCATGTTTTTAATTTCAATTAGATAATCAGATTGAGCTTCTGTGTGTTTGCTATGTATTTTTATATAAAGAGGTAGACGTCAGACTTGCAAACGTATTAGCATTTTATAACCATCCAAATGATTTAGAACAGACAAAATGATTGCTTAGTTTTCCCACAGTCTGTGTAAATATTTGAGATTAATACACTGCTTTTATCCATTTGGATTATAGTTGTTTTGCCCAACATCTGTATCACTGTGCACAATCTGTAATTCATTTTCTCCATCTTTGACATTGTTTCTTCTACTGCACAGGGAGTCCTTATAAACCATTAAATGTATTATATTATATGAATATTTTTTATAATACCACTGAACGTGTAGTGTAAACCGGTTTGAATCCCGATCTGCCATGGTGCCACTGAGGTGACACTGAGCAAAGCACCGTCCCCATACACTGCCCCCCGGGCGCCTGTCATGGCTGCCCACTGCTCACCAAGAGTGATGGGTTAAATGCAGAGGACAAATTTCACTGTGTGCACCATGTGCTGTGCTGCTGTGTATCACATGTGACAATCACTTCACTTTAACTTTTTAACTTTTAACTTTTTAAGATACAGCAAAATAGTGTACAAAATCTGACAGTGATGGAATTTCCACTCAGATAAGAATGATTTGTTGTGTGCATTGTGTCACCAGAACACAGCACAGGACGTAAAAATGATATTTACAATGATAATGATATTCAGTTAATGAAAGTGTTTGATAATCCTCCCCCCACCAGACTTACAGGAGATGCAGCAGGATCGCCCTATGATAAAGAGTCCATGGCCATAATTCACTTGAACAACACCACCGTCATGTATCTGAAGGAGGTCACCAAGTTTCTGGCCCTGGTCTGTTTTCTCCGCGAGGAGAGCTTTGAAAGGAAGGGTGAGTGCGCCTTTACATCGAGGCGAACCTCACGTGACCCCAGCCCCCTGAACACTAATCCCAATTATTTTCTCGTAGGACTTATTGATTACAACTTCCACTGCTTCAAAAAGGCAATTGAAGAAGTATTTGATGTGCGCTTAAAAGTGCAGAAGAGTCGGAAGCTGCTGAGCCAGAGAAGGTGGAGTAAGTTGACTACACCGAATGGAACCCAGGCCCAGCCACACTGACCCACTCGTCATTTCTGTCATGTCATGCACAATAAAATACTGCTACGCTGTACAGGGATTAACATTACAGAACATTTTCAGTTTGATCGTGGGGAATACACACCAGTGTCGGACATTTCTGAGACAAATGAATGTATTGTAAATGTATGTAAGTTTTTTTTTTTTTTTTTTTTTAAACCCGTTACATCCGCCACTGTGTACCGGTTTATTTCGGATGTCCATGCATCGTATGGTGAGATTCCACATCTGTCCAGCAGTTATATTTATGGAATACTGCTTTTGTGGAAATGGACAAGTTAGCTTGTTGTTTTTCATGTACCTTTTGAGTCTAGACAAATCATAATTTTTTTTTTCTTAGGGCAGACAATGCAGAATCACAAAATATACATTTGTGGACTATAATATGATATTACTATTACCACAACAACTATTAGTGCCACAACAACTACTACTACCAGTAATGAGTTCGGTTTCTCATCTGCTTGTCCAGATTTTGGATCGACTACTACTAACAATTATTGTTAAAATAACAATAGTAAGGAATGGGCATTATTATTATTAATATAACAGTGGTGTGAGTTGTTTAAGACTTTCATTTAACTTCAAAAATAAATTATAACACTGGGTTGTTGTTTTAGGTGAAATAAAGAAATCTTAGATCTTGATGAGCTCTTTCTGCTGCCAAATGCACTCGTATTTGGGATAAAAACCAGTACAAAGTTAGCTCATTATTATATTTGTCCTCCTTGTAGTTGGCAAAATGCCATTCATACCAGTCTGCTTCCATATAGTAATTTGCTGGGAATTTACATATTAATTTGTGTATTTATGTTGTTTCTGAATAAAATACATGTGCCTTTTTGATGTGAATGTGATCTGTTGTTTTAAGTCAGCAGGGCAACGTATGCAAAACCTAAACCTGCCGCGTCCTTGGACCATTTTTTGTTTTGCTGTTTGAAAAAGACCAGGAGGCTGGAGATCCTCTTCAATTTAAGCGAGGCGGGAAACTGAAGGTCCAACGACGCCGGTACTGGGCCAGAGCGATGCCACTTTGGCTGTAGAGCAGCGTCGGGCTCTCGGACGGGCCTGCTGTTGCCAGGGCGACTGCACTGCCTCAGCACCAGCACTAATCCCAGCGGTTACCTTTACCTATCCGGAGTGTCCGCGTGTCTCACGAGGTCGGGGGGCGTTACGTAACCATGGTGCTGCACTGGATGGACACCAAATCATCTGCGGTGAAAACTACAATGTGTTACGTAAGACAATTTCATGTTTGGAATTATAATCTCCCACGCAGAGCCCGGAGTAGGGCCCATCTGTGATCCGGGGCTTTTCCTCCCGCTTCAGTTTATTGTTCTGCAAAAGACGATGTAATAATTATTGTTTTGGTGCCAACAGACGTGAAGCTGACGCGGGGCGCCGTTCTGATTCCTGCCCGGGCTTGATAAGTTGTGTGATTAATATTCGGACGCCTCGGGGTGTGAGGAGGTGAGGCTCGCCGCGGGGAGCGGGGAAGGCTGTCAGGGAGGATTACGCTGCTGAGGCTGCTGCTGCACATTAACGCTGCTCAGCAGCCTGCGAGAGGCGAGTTGCCGGAGTTTAGTGTGAGGTTGGCGCGTATCCCAGAAGCCCTTGCTTGCCCCTTTAAAGTGCATTGGGATGTTCAGTGGAAAAAGAAGACATCAAAACAACAAGTATATGCACTTTAAACATTATTAATAATAAAAAAGGTTTTAATGCTCTTATGTAAGGGGGAGGGATTCTGCAACATTGCAGATTTTATATATGATATTATATATCAAATATATTATATATGATATTTATATATGAAAAAGACCAGGACCAATATGATTTATAAAAAGCACACCTGGATAATCAATAATTGCTCAATATTTTTAAAGAGATTTTAGGAATATCTCCTAATATGGTTTTCTGGGTGTTACTACAGAGTTGTGCAACACATCAGTGTGGGTGTGTTCAAGAACAGCAGTGTTTTTTTTTTCCTATGCTGAAAATGGCCAGAGGATATCCCAGCGGACCGATATCACATTTAAACATTCCATTATGTGGTGGAAAGGTCATTTTAAAGGCATACGCAGGCATTTAATATGCCTTGCAAACGTGCATGTAAATTTGACCTCGAAAAAGGCCACGCGCCTGTCACCAGAGGTCCTCAGAATGGACCAGAGAGCTGCAAACCCCGCAGACTGCGAGGACCACTGCGGAGCTTTCGCTGTTTCCTCCCCTCAGGGCTGCCAGCAAACAGAAATCGGATCACATCACATGAATCTGCCGAGTTACTTCTGAGCACATCCGCCAGCAATGCGCAGTCGTGTCAATTCACACGCGCTCCATCGGGAGGCTATAATGAGATGTGCATTTTAAAAGTGATCTTTGCACACTGGGTTTTACTTGACTGCGAGGCGTGCAGGCAAGCCTATAGGATTATGGGCCCAGAGCTTCGCTTTTGGCTGTAATTGTTGAAGAGCAGCCATTTCCTCCTGCCTTTGGGGCAAACCCGCGCGCTAATAAAACCACAATGCAATTATATTCCGAATTCGCTCGCGTGCACAAGGTCGGGGCAGCTTTAATTAAACACGAGTTTCAGCACAAGGTCCATGCTGGAGCACGCGAGGCAAATCTGCCGTGGCTTTTAATGGTTTTCTAGTTTTCGTTTATTATGGCAGCGTACATTATGTGCATAATGGGATGTTTATCTGCTCTTCTTGTTCTTCTAGGGGTTCGCATCTTTGAGAGCAAGTGGCATCATATTAGGCAGATGTAATATGTATGCAAATCCTCTTTATATATGTCAAGCCTCTTATGCTACATCAGTCAAATTAAACAGTGGGTGTCTCAGTGCACTTTGCCGTTCCGTTTCTGCAGTTGTATCTAATGTAAATATTCCCGTAGGATCCAAGTGCAAACCAAAGCACGGATTTGTGCCTTGAATGCCGAAAGGCCAGGCTAGCTTTTTTTTTTACGTAACGTAACCTTTCGACGCATTGGAAATGCCCCAGCTCGGTAGCCGGCTTCCAGTGAATGATGCTTGCAGGGCGTGGCAGTGGCAGAACCGCTGTGAAATCCCAGATAAGCCGAGCTTTCAGCGGTGGGGAAATGTGGGAGCCTCGCCATCTGCTGTCCAGTGCGGCCCGAGGAGGTGGCCTGCGCCTCTGGAAAGCCCACCCGCCTCCGAGGAGCCCTGGAACTCCTGGGGGAGCATCCTGGGGAGCTGGGATCTGTGGAGTGATACGACTGGGACTGTCCTGAAAGATTGGGGCAGTGGTGGCCTAGCGGTTAAGGAAAGCGGAAGGTTTCAGAAGGTTGCCGGTTTGAATCCCGATCTGCCAAGGTGCCAATGAGCAAAGCACCGTCCCCACACACTGCTCCCCGGGCGCCTGTCATGGCTCCCCACTGTTCACTCAGGGTGATGGGTTAAATGCAGAGGACAAATTTCACTGTGTGCACCGTGTGCTGTGTGTATATCACAAGTGACAATCACTTCACTTCACTTGAAAAAGCCTGGAAAATAATCGTATGCCAAATCCCTGGTATGGATATAAAAAAAAGTACACATGATCCATGCGTTCTTAGTGACTGGGGTCTTATATGCAGATTTGTTTATTTATGGGACGTCAGAATGCATCGTTTTCCCCCATGGGACTCCGAAGTGTCGCCACTGTCGTGCGGACACTCGTCTTCTAATGGAGTGGCGGCCGGGATTACGCGCGCAAAAAAACCCTAATCCCTCCTCCTCCCAGCGCAGCGCGGCGACAGCTGCGTCGCGGCGATCAGCCGCCGTGTGCCCTGGGTCCGAAAGCACCCCGGGGCGACCAATGAGAGGCCGGAGCGGCGTTTAAACGCGCCGGCGCCGCGCGCGCGCGCCGCCGCCCCCCCGCACGTGCGCGACCGACAGGATGCTCGCGCTCTCGCCGGGACCCGCCGGAGCCGATGGCGCTTGTGGACTGAGCCGTGGACGCGCATGATGCCTTACTCGCCGCGGCTGCGGCTGCTGCTGCTGCTGCTGCTGCTGATGATGATGATGATGGTCCTGCTCGGGGAATGTCGGGAGCGCGGAGCGCGCGACCGGAGATGGACGGGACCCGTGGAGTCCCAGAAGCACGGAACGTGAGTCGGATATTTCGTTAAGGGTTGTAATATTTCGTCAAGCTTTGTTGGAGATGCCCGATGATCATGAACGCAGATTTTCTTTTGGGTTTATGAAGTGAAAACTCTTCGGTAAGAGCGCAGAAGAGCGGTGTTGCTATCGAGGTCTATCACCGTAAATTCTGGCATTAAAAAAGGAGAGAAAGAAATCCGTTCAGTCCCTGACGACTGTAACAGACCCCGAGATCCTGGACCGTGACCCAGACTCCGACAGTGTTTCCAGTATCAGCTCATCAATGAATGTGCCTGCCTGTCTGTCTAACTGTCTGTCTGTCTGACTGCCTGCCTGTCTTCCTGTCTGACTGCCTGCCTGTCTAACTGCCTGTCTGTCTTCCTGTCTGACTGCCTGCATGCCTGCCTGTCTGTCTAACTGTCTGTCTGTCTGTCTGACTGTCTGCCTGTCTGTCTGTCTGACTGCCTGTCTGTCTTCCTGTCTGACTGCCTGCATGCCTGCCTGTCTGTCTGTCTGTCTGACTGCCTGTCTGTCTGTCTGTCTGTCTGTCTGTCTGACTGCCTGTCTGTCTGTCTGTCTGTCTGCCTGCCTGCCTGCCTGCCTGCCTGTCTAACTGTCTGTCTGCCTGCATGCCTGCCTGCCTGTCTAACTGTCTGTCTGTCTGTCTGTCTGCCTGCATGCCTGTCTGTCTGTCTGTCTGTCTGTCTGACTGCCTGCCTGTCTGTCTGTCTAACTGTCTGTCTGTCTGACTGCCTGCCTGCATGCCTGCCTGCATGCCTGCCTGCCTGCCTGTCTGTCTTCCTGCCTGCCTGCCTGCCTGCCTGCCTGCCTGTCTGTCTTCCTGCCTGCCTGTCTGTCTGCCTGCCTGTCTATCTGCTTGCCTGCATGCTGGGAGCCGCCTGCGTCTCGCAAGCCACATGTCACGCGCACGTTTCGCCCATCTGTCCACGGGGACACTGTGTAGAGACCACATGTGGATGCGCTCCACCGAAATCTGATTAATCCAGACTTCTCCATTCAATCAGAGCCACAGCGAATGCGGCGGAATAACGGCAACGCCGCAACCCGCTGGTCATGTTGAAGCGTGTCGAATCGCCCTTTAATTAGGCTGCATGCCAGCGTGCGTTGTGATGAAATATATTTCAGGGCGTGTCAGCGTATGCGTCCTGTACGTAATATACAGTACGTCTCATCGTGTGCCACTGCAGATCTTTGACGAAGAAGCCGCCAGATGTTACCAAATCCCGGAAACTGAAGACAGAGCATCTTCTCCGCGTAGATGATCACGATTTTACCATGAGGCCAGCTTTCGGAGGTAGGGTGATCGTTACTGTACTACACTCACTTATTGATTTGAATTATGTGGGTCAGTCCTACACTTGTGTGTGTGTGTTTTTTTTTGTGTATTTGATTCAGTTTGGCATGATAATAGCCGGCATTAACTCGACTCTAGTGGTTCTTCTGCAAGGGGAACGTCATGGGAGTTTGAGGTCTGAGCAGAATACAGATTCAACCCGAGTCCAGGGGCCATGGAAATGTCGGAGAGAGCATTTACCGCCGCATAAAACGTGGGGGTTCGATTTTGGAGCAGGATCACAAATTCCAGTTTATTGTTCATGTTAATTAATGTCGTACCAGGCAATAAGAATACAACACCGCTTGTGTAGGGAAAGGAAGGAAAGTTTAATTTATCTTTTATTAATTGCGATGTCCCGGCCCTACCGGGACACCGGAGGCCACTACTGGACACGTGGACACTGGTGGGACCATTTGTCTTCACCCATTGTGGGACCATTGGGGCAGTGGTGGCCTAGCGGTTAAGGAAGCGGCCCCATAATCAGAAGGTTGCCGGTTCGAATCACAATCGGCCAAGGTGCCACTGAGGTGCCACTGAGCAAAGCACCGTCCCCACACACTGCTCCCCGGGCACCTGTCATGGCTGCCCACTGCTCACTCAGGGTGATGGGTTAAATGCAGAGGATACATTTCACTGTGTGCACCATGTGCTGTGCTGCTGTGTGTCACATGTGACAATCACTTCACTTTAATTGTGTTAAGTGGCATCAGTCATTTCCCGTCCTCCACTTTATATTTAGTTGTCTAATAGTAACCTTGCGGGTAAGACACACATCTAGGAACCAGAAGACCACAGAGTCCCAGGTTCAAACCCCACTTACGACCCCAAGACAGGGGTTTAGTACACGAAGCACCAAACATCACCAGGAAACGACCTGACAGTGAACAGACACGAACAGGGCAGCCTTATACAATCACACACAAGTGAGGACAATCAGGCAACTTAGAAACACACGGGACGAATGTTAGACTCCGGATCCGGAGTAGCCCCTTCCGGACCTGATCCTGACACTGGTCCCTGTTGGGACAGTGGTTCCCTAGCAGGTGAGTAGGCAGGCTCATTACTGAGGGGCCACTGAGGTCCCCTTGAGCAAAGTCGTCCCCACATGCGGCTCCTCCAAAGAGCGGTGGACCTTGTGCCGTGCTGGCTGTGTGTCCCACTGAAAATCACTACACTTTCACTTTTGTTCATTGCTTTTCATGCATTTATTTAATGAGTTTATGTAAAACCTGCACCATAGTTTTCCTATTTTGCCAAGTCTCTGGCGTTTTTTAGATTGAAATTAATAGTTTATTTCGCTTTTTGCGTTGCCTTGGTCATTTATGCGCTGAAGACCGTTGCAAAGTTTCAGTTTTTTTTTCCAAATTGTAATCCTGCGGAAATTCCTAAGATTTTTGCTGCAGCAGGACTAGGAACTGTACTAACGGATCACGAGTGCTCAAGGCCTCTCTTTGAGCTGTAACGTTGGCACTGAACCCAAAAGAAAGAGATTCCGAGATTCAAGGCGAGCAGAAGAACGGATGACTGGCGATGCTGCGCTGTGCCGGGCACATCCGGGTCGTGCGCGGCCATTTTGGGAGGCAGATGCTCAATTCAAAAATGTCAGTGCCACATTTTGTAACAGGAGTGATGTTTATTAGTGGTGGGGTTGGTGGCTTGCTAATTTTAAGACATTATTTAGGTGCCCTTGCCTAAGGGCAGGCTCGTAGCATAGGCACTATAGGCAAATGCCAAAGGCGCCATCCATCCAGGGGGTGCCACAAACAGAGGAAGAAAGAACTGGTTTCTTAAAACTACTTGGCGTTAATGTGCCGTTTTTATAAAACGGACAAGCCCACATATAGACATTCCTAATAATAATAAATGATATGGAACTTTCCCATGAGGCCACTGTGTCAAGGCCCGACAAGGCCAACAGTTTCCTAGTTCACTCTGCATTTTTGTTGCAAGGAAACAGTGCAAAAAACATCACCGCGGAGGTTGAACGCCGATCCTTGTCACCCAGGATGCTGGTTGTGTCCCCTCCCGATATCTCCATACAGAAATGGCGTTCTGAAAGTTTGTCCAGGGCTCCTGATTTGTTAGAGCTGGCCCCGCCTCGCCTGAACTGCACTGGTACTGTACGAATATGCGAACATATCCACGTTCAGTGGCTTGGATTACTCTTGTAATAGATGCATTTCTGCATGCTTCTTACCAGTTTTTTTATCTGGATTATGTCGGCTCTAGCACACTTCACGTTGACCGTATTACCTGTCACTTTACGTATATTTGGTGACCTCTGGGATTTTCCTCAAACGTGTTAACTGTCGGTCTAATGCATGGGTATACAATCCTGAAATCGTGCATTAAGCCTGCTGTTAATCCACATGAAGGGGTCTCTCCGCTGTTATTCCATGTATTTGGCAATGTCATGATATGGTTGTTGCAAATAATCTGACATAAACATGTTTAATGTTATGCGGTGGATTAGTTTGGGTCAAAGAAACAAATTATATTGAGATCAATGACTAATATCGGTTAGGTCTGGTCTGTCTGTAAATCCCGACGATTTGATGAAAGTATTTTTCTCAAAATTAGAAATGTTTAGTAATATTATGGCACAGTTATAACATAGTGATAGTAACATAGTGAAATGTTGTCTAACCCCAGTCTTATGTAAAAACTGTAGTACTGTACAGTATTCCAATTATCTATCTCAGTTTGTCCATGTTGTAATTAGAAACACTAATATGGTCATTTGTCCATGCGACAGATAAGCGTGGCAGCCATCAAAGAGCCATACACTCCCACGTTGCGGGAATGGCATTCACATTTCGGCTGATGGGGTATCCCGGCCATCTGGGGTAGTGCCAGGTCGACCCATGACCACATCTCACCAACGCTACTGATGAGATTAATCTGGCAGGGGCCCGCCGCAATCCCCGTTGTTTGCGTGCGTGGCCGGCAGCTGCTTTACGCAAGATGACACGCTGTCCGAACAGAGGGAGGTGATGCTGGCTTGATTTACTAGAAAATGATATCTACTGATGCAAGTTGTGACCCTAAAAGATGGCGCAATAAAATTCTGCGTGTGGATTTAGGTACCAGCGTTAACCAAAGAATTAGTGTTTATCTATTCCTGAAATGTTTGTCCCCTCTGCAAATAATGCAGTCGTCTTCCCACAAAAGGAAGATGTCTTTTCTTCCCCTCAGCAGCCTGAAGACACTTTCCGATTAGTCTAAAAAAGTGGCATCACTGGTGGCATGAAACCCTGTCAGTCAGGCCCCCAGACTCGTATGTAGGGCAAACCCACCCAAGGTCGGCGTAATGGCTGACAGAGAAACTGCAGCACTAGGGGGCTGATTGAATTGGAACCATTGATTCCCCCCCAAAAAGAGCATGACAGCAAAGGCTTTCTGTGGTGTGCAGTGTTTTAGCTGACATTTGACTCTCCTCTGCATCCTTTCAAAATGTCGTTCCTGCAGATAGAGTGACATTCTGTTTTACCTGCTAATGGAATCTCGGCCAAGTTCCTTGAAACGGATTTTATGAATTAATTTGTAAAGAAAATTAGAGACCCTGGACCACTGCAGATGGATTACAGCAGGGATGGTGCAAATGGTAAAAAAAAAAAAATATTAAATAATAATAACCTTTGTGTGACCAGCCAGCACTCATCTGTTCCTTAACCGATTTTTTTTTATATCCTGAGACCTCGTTAATCCTAATCCTCCAGAAAAGAAGGAATTCAGTGTGTGTGTGTGTATATCCTTCTCTCTATTGAAGATACCCCATATATATATATATATTAAATGTGTGTATATCCTTCTCTCTATTGAAGATACCCCATATATATATATATATTAAATGTGTGTATATCCTTCTCTCTATTGAAGATACCCCATATATATATATATATATTAAATGTGTGTGTGTGTGTGTGTGAGTCAAAAATCACAAAAGAAATCAGTAAAAAATAAAGCATTGGTGTAAATTGGATTTTTTTTGTTCCAAAATATATACTGTACGCAGCATTACATATTAAATATTTCACTTGCTCACAAATACACATATGCTTGCATGCACACACACACGATTATATTGCCAAAGTGCAATGAGGACAATCAGCATGTTGTTGTGTGTCCATCTCTTCACCATGGAGGAAAATATGAATGAATGAACATATATATATATATATATATATATATACACACACACACACACACACACACACAAACACTGCTTTCTATTCAATGGCATCTATATTAGATAATGACATAATCTATTATGTGAAAGTTTTTAAACCTGTTTGTGTAAAGCATGCACCAGACTGTGTTTTATGTTTTATGTGACACGTTGGTGTGTTGCAGGGCCTGCTATTCCAGTTGGAGTGGACGTACAGGTGGAAAGCCTTGACAGCATTTCCGAAGTAGATATGGTGGGTCAAGCATTTCAGCCTTTTCTTAGCATTTCAAGTCTGTAAGCACAGATTATAAACCACTGAGCGACAGGATGCAGAATGATCCATTATTCTTACAGATATTTGGTACATATATCATATACATTTGAGTAATTTGTTTGTCTTGACTGTCCACCAGCATTAATGTCATATTTTATTTCAGATTTATTTCAGCGCGTCCTCTTGTAAAAGCCTCTTTGTGATGTAACAAAAGCATTTTCTGACTATTGTTGATCATACATAATTATGCGCCGTTATGCAATGGAACAAGGCGACGCAATCTGCTTTAGTGGTTTAGGGCGGCACTGGGATATACTGGTGATCTGAATGACTTCTTATATGATCTTATATGTTATATGAGCTTTGTCCTCAGTGAAACAGTATTATTCTGCAATGAGCATCAGAACTTTACTCCCCTCTCTTCTGCAGGACTTCACCATGACCTTGTACCTTCGACATTACTGGAAGGATGAACGCCTGTCCTTCACCAGCACCACAAACAAAAGCATGACTTTCGACGGCCGCCTGGTGAAGAAGATCTGGGTGCCTGATGTCTTCTTCGTCCACTCAAAGAGGTCCTTCATCCATGACACCACCACAGAGAACATCATGCTGCGCGTGTTTCCTGACGGCCATGTGCTTTACAGCCTAAGGTGCATTTACATTCACAGTATTTAGCAACGTACAATCAGTAGTGACAGGGACAGTGTCCCCTGGAGACAATCAGGGTTAAGTGTCTTTCTCAGGGACACAATGGTCGATACCGTCCCCTCAGTTCAGGGATCTCTTCAAATAGAAAAGCAGGTTTGGGCAAGAAAAGAGAAAACTTGTTTTTTTGCGTGAATATTGAAAATGGAATGAGCTCATGCAGTTTTAGATGCGAACCTACTGTGTTATCACATGACAGTCTGGTACGCTGGATGCTCTGCCACAGACCGGAAAGCTCTGCGGGGAGTAATTAAAACTGCCCGAAAAAACCATCGGCTGTCACCTTCCCTCTTCAGAAGAGATCTCCAAATCTGGCTATCCAAGCACGTACTCCTTCTGGCCATAATCTCATCCAGTTGCTTCCCTCTGGGAAATGCTACAGAACAAGGACATCCTTCCCAACAGCAGTACGAATGTTGGACCAATTTTAAATGATACAACAACAACAACATGTATTTCATATATAGCCAATAATCTCATACAGTATGTCCCAATGGGCCCTACAGTTGACACCCCCCCACACTGGACCCTTAATTGATACCCATAATTGATGTTATTCAGAGTAGTATCTTATTTATGATGGCTGTGCTTCTGAGCTTTTCATTTCTTTATTATGCTTTTCATCTATTTATTGCACTTATTCATTTATTCCTGTTTTTATTACTGAATGGAATGTGAATGTATGAGTGAAGGTGACACTATTTTGTTGAGTGGAAGTACCAGACACCTTAACCTTAACCTTCCACTGTATTGTGTGGAGCCACCTGACCTTGTCAGTGATCGTGAGTGATCAAAACCCCCAAAGATGAAAAGTTACATATCCAAAAGAAAGGCAAGGCATGATTATTATGCATTCAATACAATGTGGTAGTTCAAAATCAACAGCATAAAGCATACCACCCCTTTGATTTAATTTGTAAAATTCCAAATGTATGCATAAATTCTTATTTATTATTAATTATTTATTATTATAGAATGATCACCACATATAAGCATATATCTGATGTGCAGAGCTTTGCAAGTGATGCTTCGGGTGATATATTACACCAATTACAGGGGTCACTGAGCCATAAGAGTTTTCATTTAGACATTGTAGGACAGTCTGTGCTTTGGTTTTTGTCGGCAATACTTCGTCCTTGTGCTTATGAATATTGTCCTGACCTTTCCTCATAAGCATAATTGAAGCAGATTACATTTTATTTTTATTTTTTAACATGTTCCATGTGCTATGCTGAAGGAAATGAGCTCAAGAACATTACAATGGATGTTCTGAGGTTGACATTTTGAAAATCTGCTTAACCAAAAATGCGGTTGGAGCACGGTCACCCTTCAGTATTCACTAGCACAAGGAACCGCACCATATCCTGCCGTGGCCCAGCCAGAGTCTTGAGCTCAGTCTCAGTTAGAACCTGTGAAGCTTTTCTGGAAATTGCCTTCCTGTGGTGCTTCATCCAGCCAGCCTGGATCATACAGTGCTGAACATTTACCGCACAACCTCAAAAACACTTGTGATTCAGCTCAACAGACAAAATGTCTAAAATACTTTTTTTCAACTCAATGAATGTAGAATGTTTACAGGGAATATACAGGCACATTTGCATTTTCAACGATAAAATTAGAAATTTGCTTCGGGCTCACGATGTTTTTTTCCTAGGAAGGTGTCAAGGTGCTTTGTGGAGTCAAGGTCTGTCGCCGCTGTGTTTACAGTCAGATGCTGGACACTGTGTTCTAGCTGCAGGGAGGCTGCCGGGTATTGATGAAAGTGGCCCAGTTTATTTTGACTTTGAGCCGAGAGCCGGATGTTGAATTGGGAATAACTACAATTTTCAATTAGTAGCAGGAATGTTCCCTGTTTACAAAAAGCATCCGGAAATTAAACGGCATGTTATTCGAAAGGCTTTGCAAATTATGCAAGTTACCAGTTGTACAGGTGTACCCACTGTACATTGTGTAGATACCGATTGTACATTGTGTAGATAAATACATATACATATTTATTTTTTGCTGCTATTAACTTTGTTCTATCCACTTTCTGCCGTGACAAATGCAATTTCCCACTTGTGGGACTAATGAAGGTTTATCTTATCTTATCTTGTTTGTCAAAAGTTCTGACACACTTAGTCGTTTATGGGTCACAAGACTAAACTGAATGCACAAGATTATGAAATAACACGTGTGGTCATGTCATATACCAACAACAAAAAATGCCAAAAAAATGCGTTTCTTATCGTTCACTCATGTTAATGAGCATCTCATGAAACAGCTTTTGATGACAATAGTGAACAAAGCAGATATGAAGGTAAAAAAAAAAAAGATTAATCAAACATACTTCACTTTCTCCTGATACAACAAATACTAAATATGTTTCTTAAATTGGATTCTTCAAAATGGCTCCATCTTAGTCTCTGTAAATCAAAAAGTGTGTCCAAACCTTTGACTGGTAGTGTAGTTGATCCTGAAAAGTCAATTTCTTAATGTGATATTCATTGCAATTAATGTGATTTCTCAGTATTTAAACTATTTTCTACAGGAGTCACAATAAAGAAATGTTCAAATTATCAGATGCATACAGTCAATTCTTGAGATTTAAGATTTTGATATAAAGTTGCTTCACTAGTATTTATTAATCAGTCTGTCCTGCATCAGTATGTAACAGTAGGTGTTTTTGTGTTTTTTAGGGTGACAGTAACAGCAGCTTGTAACATGGACTTCAGTCGCTTTCCACTGGATTCTCAGACTTGCTCTCTGGAACTTGAAAGTTGTGAGTTGCGTTGCATTCAAGTTTCATGGTTAACCATAATGAAACGCAGCATGAAAATGTCACTTTCATGCCTCTGTGTGTCTTAGATGCCTACACCGATGAAGACCTGATGCTTTACTGGAAGAGTGGAGATGAGTCACTGAGCACGGACGACAAGATTTCTCTGTCCCAGTTCCTTATTCAGAAATTCCACACTACCTCACGACTAGCTTTCTACAGCAGCACCGGTGCGTCAATGCTCATTGACACCCAATCAGTCCCGGTGAATAAGAACTGGACACCGTGGTGCCATTCACTCCCTATGTGGCTCTGATGCCATTCAAATACCAAACTTGGTGTCACCAGCTTTGTCTTCAGCACACAGAAGTTCAAGGCCTAATTTTTATTGCCACAGCATACAACAGCAGCCATGATTACATTTTTTAGATTGATCTATAGTTGTACTGAGGTTCTTTGCTCAGTTAATTACATTACATTCATTGAGCAGGGAAGACAATGGGGATAGACCTTGGATAGAGCAAAATGATAATCTTTTCATCAGGATTTTTCATATTGAAAGTCAAGTATGAGTTTATGCAAATTAGCAGTGTTTAAGAACAAGAGTTCTCAAAAGAGATAAGATTTCTCAAAAGAGTTAGTGCAAACAAAAAAAGTGGACCCAGGACTGAGGCCTGGGAAACCCCAATAAATAAATCCTAATGAAATATGGACCTTTCCAACAGTAGAACCCATCAGAATTTGCATCATGTCGAGGCCTATGCAGCCATATAGTACATCAATGTCAGTAATGAGGTGGTAGTAGCTTTGTGGTTAAGACACTTACCGTTGAACCAGAAGACCACAAAGTCACAGGATCAAACCCCCACTTACTACCATTGTGTCCCTGAGCAAGACACTTAACCCGAGTGTTTCCAGGGGGGGGGGGGGGGGGGGGGGCTGTCCCTGTAACTACTGATTGTAAGTCGCTCTGGATAATGGCATCTGAGGAATGCTGATAAATGTAATGTATCAGTGCATAACAGCCAATATGTAATATTCATCACTGCAAGACGTTTTGTTTGCATTTGAGAATGTTTTTTTTGTGAACATTCCCCAAACGTGTGTCTGTGTTCACCATGGTCTCTATTTTGTCATTGTTCTTTTTCAGGCTGGTACAATCGCTTGTATATAAACTTCACTCTCCGGCGCCACATATTTTTCTTCCTGCTTCAGACCTATTTCCCTGCCACACTGATGGTCATGTTGTCCTGGGTGTCCTTCTGGATTGACCGCAGGGCTGTGCCAGCTAGAGTATCACTAGGTAAAGTTAATGACCTTTTCTTTTTAATGTAATACAGCCACGGGATATGCTGTCGTGAGCTAGGAACTTGTTGATCTTCAGCATGGACACTGTTTTCGTCCCTTCCCAGGTATTACAACGGTCCTAACCATGTCAACTATCATCACCGGAGTTAACGCATCCATGCCCAGGGTCTCCTACATTAAGGCGGTGGACATTTACCTGTGGGTTAGCTTTGTGTTTGTGTTCCTCTCGGTGCTGGAGTATGCTGCAGTCAACTACCTGACCACAGTGCAGGAGCGAAGGGACAGGAAGCTCAGGGAGAGGGTTCGAGAACAGGTAATACGACGTTTGATCTCCTCGGCCTGGCACCAAAACACTTCCCTGAAGCACCGGGTTCTGTCTTTATCTATCCTTTCCTGTAGTCCCTACCTTGCACTTGTGGAATGTCTCACACCAGGACCATGATGCTGGACGGGACGTACAGCGAGGCCGACACCAACAGCCTGGCCGGCTACACCGAAGCCCCCATGGTGCCGGAGGATGAGCCCGAAAAACAGGAACACATGGTGGTCCACCTGTCCATGAGCAGCGATTCCACTGCCACTAAAAAGAAGGGCCTGCGGGCTTTACGCATCATGCAGAATACCCACGCCATTGACAAGTACTCCCGGATGATTTTCCCTGGGTCCTACATCATTTTTAACTTGATATACTGGTGTGTATACTGCTGATCCTCCCCGAAAAAGGAGTGGACCTCGATAAGAACCTGGCTGAGATGCAGCTGGATGATATCTCCAGTTCAGGAAATGCTCCACATGATATCATGTGGTCCCTTCATAAGTTAGATATGGGATGTTTTTTTTTTTTTTTTTTATCCCATCATGCTGTCATTGTTTTTGGTCCCCAATGTATCATTTACCCCAAAATGCTGTAGTGACCAGAGGCTTTTCATAGCAAAGTCAACTGAATGCACGCATCCTAAATGATTGGATTGTCCTCCAACGAGCAACCTTGTAAAAAGGTTACCTGAACCGGTGCAATGCTTTAAACTGGATTTCGGTTACAGAGAACTTTCTAACGCCGCGCTCACAATAAACGCAAAGAGAATTTCAATGGCGTATTTTAATCCACGAAAGCATACCATCTAAGGCCTCGTCCACTTGGACGTTCGAAACGAACGCCCTCTGAGCGCCGTACGGGTTTTAGCTGCACTTTGTAGCTGTGCCCAATTGGCATTTTACTGGCCTTTGCTTGACACTGTTTAACGTTTGTTGGGATTTCTCTTTATTTGATGTCATTCCAACACACAGCTGTTCAGTCCGCACTCACCTGATGCCACGAACGGCCGAAAAATGCCTGGTTCAGACATCCGTGTGAACAAGGCCTAACGGCAATCTTGCTGGAAAAATCGTAACAAAAGCACAGTAACAGCTAGCTACTGCAAAGAGTGCATGAAAGGAACTCAGCACATGACATGTAGGTAAACCAAAACCAAAAACCATGGTCACATGCCAAATTATTCTTTAGTTTGTTAGCATAGTTCTAGCATTACAAACTTATTTAATTGGTCACGTTGGTTATTTTACCGCTACCGACTACTGCATGAATTCAGAATGGTGATTAATCATGGCTGGATCACAAAGGCCCATATAGCCAGGCTTAAATAAAAATAGAACTGTACATAAATACATTATACAGGTTTAAGAGGTTGTCATTTTCTTTTCTTCCTTGAACCTGTGTGCCCCATGCTAATTTTCAGTTTGCATACTTCTTATACTTACAGTACTACTTTATATACTGAGTGTAATTATACATATAAATTAAACATAGATTAAGTTAAATAGGGAAAGAGTATTAATAATTCAAATATTCTATAATCATGTTAAGACACATCATTTTATATATTCTTCATTTATATAGAAATACCACAGACAAGTATGATGATTACAGACATACAGAGCATTGAGTCTCACTTTGTTTATTATATTTTTAAAAATGATTTCTTCATATGTAAATTATTTACAGCTAAGCAAACCTCATAATCTAACAATTATGTGCCTTGCTTAGTTTTAAATAGTTTAATCTCAAAATGGCGGGTAAAGTTTCCCAAAAATACCACGGCCGTTCCATTACCTTCCATCTTGCCAAACATTGGCTGTGGTCTTCATGCACACATTCAAAATGCAAAGCAAGCATGTCCCATAAAGCATTTACAACGTGTGCATGAATTGTAGCCTACGAAGACGTGAATAGCATGTGTGTGTTATATACAGTGCTTTCTTGGGCAGATTGAACATTTTTGAGTAGCGCCTATTTTTGTTAATGCCAATTACATTTTTTAATTTACTGCATTTAACCATGCTGTTCGCACTTCAAATGGCGCTGCATTTCTAACCTGTGTATGCACATTTCAAAAGGCTGTTTTTATTTTGTTAAACTTGACAAGCCGAGTGACCAGCAAAACTGCCTTATGAGGACTGTCGTTAAAGGGTTCAGGCGTTTTTTCTTCAGCTCTGACATTATTTCAGACTGATAATCAAGTTACTTTAATAATCTCCTTGAAATGTACGTTGTTGTGGCAAGCACTGAATGTACAATGCAGTAACCTTGTTAAAATGAAACGCTATGAAATAAAATGTATTTTCAACAAAAGCAGAATGGGATGGATGTTGTGGCATCACAAGGGGACGAGTAGTTGAGGGCTGAGGATCAGCTGGTGTCTCACCAAATGGCCAGGGGGACACACACTACGATCCCCAGAATGCCCCAAGAGACCCGCTTCATGTTGAAGTGAAACAGATGACGACTTCGGTGAGCTAAGCCCAGATGGACGGGCAAGTGGAGGGATTTAACAAGACTCTCAAAGCTATGTTGAGGAAGGTCATTGCAAAGACGGAGGAAATTGGGCCCATCTCCTTCCCAACCTTCTGTTTGTGGTAAGAGATGTCCCAGCACTGGCTCCCACATCAGAATGCTGTGTTCTTGGCTGCTTGGCCTGGGCCATTTAATGAGGGACCTCAAGTATGGACGCCAGGGATGAAAAATTAAGAAAAGAAAAATTTACCATATTACCCTCTTGCATGGTCTGAAGACAGAGCCTGTCTAGAATGAGGGGCATTTTCAGATCTTGCCCCTCATCGGGTCTAGCAAGCGAAGGAACCTGACCTCAGTAAAGTTAGCAGTGTGTTCTGTATTCAACACACATTCACACCACTCATTAAACTAAAAAAACACTTTCACAAAGTCATGTATGTCACATGTTGCTGCAGCCAATAAATTGTGGAAATGCAAAACAATGCAGCCGCCCTTCCAATTTCAGGCTGTCGCTGCGCTTTTGATGATATGCAACCATTCAAAATAAAGGTTCCAAATGGAAAGAGAGGGAATGATTGAATATACATTAATATTGCGCCTTTCAGATGGGGTCAAACTACATGTGTTAATCCCTGTAAATCGTGCACAAGCTGTAGATAATAGGGTAAGGGTTAGGTTTGAGATCAGTAAATGTCGAATACTGAATTCACTGCTAACTTTACTGAGGTAGGAACATGGCGGTAGGAACGTGGCGGTCATAGCGGGTAAGGAAGCAGACACATGATTGACGGATTGCACCTACCTTGTGGAACATTAAGTATGAACTCATCCACATAAAACAGTGACCCAAAGGTCCCGGCAGATATAAGAGAGGTTAGAACTGAATGTTATACAAAAGGTCCAAGAGAGCCTGGTCATGCCTTATCATCCTGAGAGAAAAGTGTGACAAGCTGCATACATGTTAGACGGTTCATAGTGAAACAAAACAACATTTATCCGGAACCTGGTGCTACATGTAACATTTAAACAATTTAACAAAGTTACACACTGACATAAAGTACAAATAGGGGACGCAGGCAGTGCGAGAGTAACATTTAACATAAAAACACGTAGACAATAATGAGACAGACAGCGTTAAACTAGTGAAATGAATAATGCAAAGTAAAAGTAGTGCAAAAGCTGCTGTGCAAAATGGAATGGTGCATTAATAGATAATATTACTCAGTATAACGGAGGTAGTGTGTGTGTGTGTGTGAGTTCTGATGGTCTGTGTATGTGAGGGGTGTGCAGAGTCCTTCAGAATTCTGGTTGCTTTCCTGATGCAGCCTGTGTTTTTAACATTTACATTTACATTTTTAATGTCCATTATGGAGGGAAAAGAGACTCTAATGATCTTCTCAGAATGTGTCCTCGGCTTTTAACCATCAACCTTTGGTGAGCAGTGGGCAAAGCACAGTCCCCACACACTGCTTCCCACAGCTCACTAAGGGTGGTGGTTAAATACAGAGGACACATTTCGTTGTGTCACCGTGTTCTGTGCTGCTGTGTTTAACTATAACAATCACTTCACTTTATCTGGATTGGGTTCAGGTCCGGTGACTGTGGAGGTCAGGTCTCCACTTTTTGTTAAGTACATTACTCCACATGTGTTCATTCATAGTTTTGATGCCTTCAGTGAGAATCTACCAACGTAAATGGTCATGAAAATAAAGAAAACACATCGAAAATAAAGAAAACACAGACTTTTGGCCTGTACTGTGTGTGTGTGTGTGGATCTTTTACGATTGTACTATGGAGGGGGCGTCTGTGTGAAACATTATTTCAATACTGTATACTGTTGTGCTGACAATAAACCAACCTTGAATCTTGTAAACCTGTAAATAGTTTGCCGGCGGACGAATCGGTTGGTCGGCGGATCGGCTGCTTCTGCCTGGCGGGCCCTCGGCGTACGAGCGTTCGGAGCATCGGCTGCTCTCGCCTGTCCGTGGCGCCCGCGGTCACTTCCTGCGTTATGGCGGAACTTTAGTGGCGCATCGGGCCGCTGCGGGTAAGCCGCTTTCGTACCCGTTGGCCATCCCCGCGTCCTCCTCGCACGGTTGCGAGACTCGGACGCCAGGTTCCGGGTGTATGTTTTACGGGGTGTCGCCACCACACCCCCCCCCGGCTTATTTTAAGGAGCCGTCCGTGTGGGCGTGGAGGAGTCTATAAATAACTCGCAAGGCTGCAATCGAAAGTGGTTTTTAAACCCGAGACCGTGGCCTTCAAATGTGGAATAGGCGCCTAAAAACAGCCTTAAATATTTTTTTTTATTATTAATTTACCCTGCGTTTCCTCCTTATTGCATTCTGAGTGTTCTGCTTACTCCACACGAAAAGAAAGACATTTTTTTTTTTTACCTCGCATTTCCTCCTTTTCTGAGTGCTCTGCTTGTGTCCAACTCCCAGGTTCGGCCTCGCCCATGACTCAACAAGAGCAGCATGAGTTCAAAGAGGGCCTTGAGGCGGCCCTGTCCTGGATGCAGGCCGTCCAGGAGAGACTCCGGGCCCATGACGACACCACTGGGCCCCGGGCCGCGCTGGAGGCCCGGCTCAGAGAGACGGAGGTGGGCGCCGAACAGCCGACTCATCCCTTCCGCTTGGTTGGCACACCGCACGTATTCACTGTATTTTATTTTTTGCGTGCTCGAAGAAAATCCGCGGCTCTGAGGAGGAAGGTCGGGCGAAGATGGACCGGGTGCTTGTGGCTGCTGACTCGCTGCTGCAGAACGGTGACGAAGAGACGAAGAACCAGACACACGCTCGGCTGAAGGACCTCAAAGCGTTATGGGAGGAGACGTCAACTTACATCACACACTGCCACAGGTGCAGAAGTGTTCTCGCAACGCTTCAGACATTTTTGCAATGATTTGAATATATTTTTTGTTTTCTCATGTCATGTTGTCACTCAGCATACTTCTTTTATTTTAAAGGTCCCTTGACATTACATTTTTTTTTTGCTTTTTATATCGGTCTTGTTGGTCCCCTGATACTGTCTCTGAAGTCTCTTTCCGAAATTCTGCCGTGGTGCAGAATTACAGCCACTTTGATCCAGTCCCACAATGAGATTTCCCAGGACATGCCGTTTCACCGTCTGTAGCTTTAAATGCTAATGAGGAGGAGAGCGGCCTATAGAAGCTGAGCATCATCAACACCATTCACCAACCACAATGTTTGGTGCAGACAGGAAGTAGTGTTGACGTTTTTCCAGAAAAAAAAATAATTGAACCCACTGGTTCTACAGAGTCTTAATGTGACGGAACTAAAAAATACATTTTGTGCTTATTTTTACATCCAGTCACCAAACAACTGCAATGCTTCGTGTGTTTTCAAGCATTGGTGGAGATAATGTTTCATGGGAGGGGTGGGAAATTGTCCGGGCGGAAAAAACATGAGAAAGGGGAGGTAACCTTTCCCCTAATGACCACATAATGGGACAAACAATCCAGATCCGACAATGTTGCTGCTCTCTGAACGCCAAAGTCACTCTCTACACCTATCAACCTTTCTAGCTACTGCAGGACCATAGACAGGCTGGGGGAACTCGTATTAATGTTAAATAATCTCACAACGGAACCTTCAAGTTCTAATTTTATGTGCTGGAAAGTAAAGGAATGAATTCTCATTGCCTCTTGTAGCCGTATTGAATGGGTGTGGCTGCACTGGGCTGAATACCTGAAAGCCCACGAAGAGTTTGAACTGTGGGTGGCGAAACTGCGGCGGGCCCTGGAGACCGGCCCGGAGCCGCAGCCGGGCCTGCGCGAGAAGCTCTGGCAGGTTGACCACCACCGGGTGCTGCTCAGTGACGTCCAGGCTCAAGCCCAGCTGCTGGAGAGGCTCCTGGACGAAGGCGCCACGCTGCACAGCCGCACGGAGGACCCCAGCGTGGACGAGGAGAAGCAGAAGGCCCTGCAGGAGGCCTACAACCAAATTCAAGACAAAGCCAAAGTGAGAAGGGATTACTTGGATTTTTTTAAAGATTTCTACGCCAAGTGTAACCATACCTCATTTCTCGGACAGATATCAGCAATGGGGGGAAAATGAATGTCACTACAGATGGAAAGACATTTTAGATGAGTGGATTGGTGGAGCTAAAATTATTACAAAATCTATTCAACACAATTTAATGATTGAATACGCCTATACGGTCCTATATTTCATATCAAATAACAGTTTTGAGATATATAGTGACCTAATGCTAGCTGATACATAGAAATGAAACTATGCAATGAATAATTATTGCGACTAATTCCCTCCTTAAAATACATGTTGCTTCCACTTTCCATATCTTTGCAGGAAAGGTTATTGTTACTGCAGAAGATGGCCGAGGAGCATCAGCAGTATCATATCTGTGTGCAGGCCTTCCAGGCATGGCTGGTGTCTAAGGCGGAGGAGGTCAGCGTCTTCACTGATCAGATGGATGGTGCTGAGGACAACATGGGTGCTCTGGAGGTATTTATTTAGGGTTCTGGTGGTCCTATGATAGGCGGGTGTTTCCCTTTCAGCTTCACTCGCTGTCTCGTTGTCTTCTCAGGAGCTGAATGACAGCGTCCTCCAGGAGGAGAACACCCTGCTGCACATCGAGTGCCTGGCGGAGGCCGTCAGGTCCAACAGCTCGCCGTGCGGGGCCGAGCAGGTGACCCGGGAGCTGGAGACCCTCCGGCAGGCCTGGGAGAGGCTGCGACTCAGGCTGGCCGAGGTCCACAGCTCTCATCAGACCACCCTGGACTCTGAGAACCAGTACTCAGCCCTCAGCGGGCAGCTCTGGGCCGACGTTGGCCAGCTCCGAGCCCTGGTCCAGAGACTGAGCCGCGAGCTGGAGAATAAAAACGGCCATCAGACGGAGGAGCAGCTGGTGGCTTTGTGGCGGAAGCACACGGTTGGTTCTCTGCAGTTTATACTTCACTCAGCAATCATTCAGCATTTTGGTGCGCATCAAGCTGTTGTGGATCGGGGTATATAAATCCTTAATAAAAATGTATTTTATGGAACTCTACCATGAACCAGTAAAAATATCATATAAATACATGGGCCGGTTTCAGGGTAAGGGTGGGGTTTGAAGGTTCTGGCCCAACTTTCAGCCCCAGAGAACATGGGCACAGCATTTTCTAGCTTTGTTTGCAGGGGTCTGGACTACTACGTCTTTTTTAAACCACTTTCTTAAGCTTTTTGACCCTTTTATCCAGTTTATGAGTGAAGGAGTGAAGTTGTGGGTAAAATCCTTTTAAGCGTCCATCTGTGTTCCTGGAGTAACTTGCTGCTTGCGTGTGTTCACCAGGGTGTCCGTAATGCCCTCATAACTGAGGAAGCAGGAGTGGAGGAGCTGAAGGCTCGTCTGAAAGAGCTCTTCCACTTCCCCAAGGACTCCAAGCCCCTCTCTGACAACCTGCTGGGTGCCGTGAAAGAGTATCAGAGGTGAGATGCCAAAGACAAACCCCCACTTACTACCATTGTGAAAGTGAAGTGATTGTCACTGCAGCACAGCACATGGTGACACAACAAAAATGTGTCCTCTGCTTTTATACAATCACCCGGAGTGAGCAGTGTAAAGTGTAGTGATTGTCACATGTGATACACAGCAGCACAGCACACAGTGCACACAGTGAAATTTGTCCTCTGCATTTAACCCATCACCCTGAGTGAGCAGTGGGCAGCCATAACAGGCGCCCGGGGAGCAGTGTGTGCTCAGTGGCACCTTGGCGGGTCTAGATTCGAACGGGCAACCTTCTGATTACGGCACCGCTTCCTTAACCGCTAAGCCACTACTGGGCAAGACCCTTAACCCCGAGTGTCTCCGGGGGGACAGTCCCTTTCAAGTGTGGGGGTGTCAACTGTAGGGCCTGTCAAAGCACATTGAGACATACTGTTTGTGATTTTGGGCTATATAAGAAATAAATGTTGTTTTTTAGGGAGCCTGTGCCTTTTAGGGAGGTTAAGAAACGGTTACCGTAACAGTATCTGATCAGGTGACGTGCTAACGTGATTTCTCCCGACCCCGTTTTCTGCAGTGTAAAGGGCCGGGCGTTCAGGCTGTCCTGTGAGAGCGAGGCCAGTCTGAAGACCGTGCTGCAGGACCCCCTGCACGGCTTCAGCCAGTGGAGCCAGATGGTGGCTCAGGTCCTGGAGTCTTCGGCCGAAGTGACTGACTTCTCGCACATCGCCCTGTTCGTGCAGAATATTGAGGTATGTTCTGATTATTGAGCGCAGTGGAGGAAAATGCAAAAAGAGCATAAACTAAGGCTGTTTTATTCCATGACATCAGAATTATTCTTGTAAAGCGAAAGTGATTAATTTTGGCACAAAAAGTGACACCACAGCAGCCAGTGCACACAACGAAATGCTTGGGTTCGGGATTCGAACCAACAACTTTCTGATCACGGGTCCGCTTCCAGACCCCCGCTAGGCCACCACTGTATAGGCAGTATAACTGTCTTGTATAATTTCACATCAAAATCATAGAAAATCTTTTTATAGTTATAACCAAGGATTTAAACCGGTTTAAAAAAACAGGAATGTACAGAGTTTTGGATTGAACGTACAATATTACTATTAAGTACTCTAATAAATTATTAATGATTTAAATATTTAAATGTTTTTTTTTCCTGCTGTAGAAACTCCTGCAACACAGCCTGCGCCTGCAGGAGCGGCTGAGCCAGCTGCAGGTGAAAAGAGACCTGCTGAGCTCGGTGTTCGGGGGCGAGAAAGCCGAGAGTCTGCTGACGGAGCTGAGCTCCAGCGTCAGGCGGCGGGAGCTGCTGCACGGTCAGCTGCTGCAGAGGAAGAGCCGCCTCCAGGTGCCTCCCCTTCGCCAGATCCTGAAATGTGCTATTCAGGCCCCGTCCACACGAGAGCGTTTTTCTATGAACCGGGAAAATTTCTATCCGTTCTGGAGTGAATTTCTCTTTTCCGTGTGGACGGTAAAGCAGCTTTTTTTGGGGGGACATGCTGACTTATTATCCCAACCTCCAACCTGACCTATAACCCCAAACATACAAGGTCATACATAAAACAATGGAGGATAACATGTCTGTGGTTGAGCTCCAGCAACTACAAGACATCCTCTACGGTGCACATTTCTAACGAAAAGACACAATTTTTACTTTTTTTTTTACTTTTTTCTTTTACTCACCGGAGAACTAGATGCCAAACAAGGAAACCAGGAAGTTACAGCGCCACTTACAGGCGTGGTGGGGGCTGAAAACAGTGATCAGGGTGTTTTCTGCTACTCTGTGTGGACCACAACATTTCAGATAGCGCTCCCGTGTGGACGCAGGCTTTTTAGAAACCGAAAACCAGTTTTAGAGAAATGTGTGTGGATTTAGCATAAACTGTGCTAGAAAATGAATGTTCTTAATGGATAAATTGTGGGGCAGTGGTGGCCTAGCGGTTAAGGAGGCGGCCCCATAATCAGAAGGTTGCCGGTTCGAATCCCAACCTGCCAAGGTGCCTCTGAGTAAAAGCACCGTCCCCACACACTGCTCCCCGGGTGCCTGTCATGGCTGCCCACTGCTCACCAAGGGTGATGGGTTAAAAGCAGAGGACACATTTTGTTGTGTCACCGTGTGCTGTGCTGCAGTGTTTCACAATCACTGCACTTTCACTAAATGTATTTTTTATTATTTTTTTTTTCCCTCAGGCTTTAATATCCAGAACAAAGGACTTTGGCGAGGCTTATCAGTCCATCCGCAAAAAACTGACTGCCGTCAGTGAACGATTTCAGGCTGTTGACTGCCTTCAGCCAGACATTTTAGCCAAGAAAAGTCAGGCTGATCAGCTCAAGGTGCGATTATTGCATTGTATTATGGGTGTGGTGTGTTCTGTTACCGTGAGCAGCGGATCTCACTGCACGTCGTGTCCTCAGGTCATCAGGAAAGACTTGGAAGATTGCGAGGCGCACATCACGGCCCTGGAGACCCTGGTGTCATCAGGCCCGGCCAACAGAGCGAAATTCGAGTGCCTGTTTGCAGACTGGAAGTTGCTGTACACCAAAGTCAGGGTAACAAGTCTCGTTCACGAAAACAGAAAATGGAAACGGTCGCACCAGTGCGCTTCTGATCTGTGCCACCTTCTGTAGGTGAAGGTCAACGAGAGTGAGCAAAGCGTAGTGGAGCACGAGGACTTCCACGACAGCCTGTTGAACCTAGAGAAGTGGTTGATGATCATGAGGCAAAAGCTGGAGTCCTTCCGCGGTCCGAACGGAGACTGGAGCGTGGAAAACCGTCAGCGCGAGGCTGAGGTCTCTTCAGTTTTGCTTTGGTCACCTCGTTCATACAGCAAGTTCTCGATGAGGTCGTCTTGATGTCTATCTGCACTTTGTTTGCTGCTTTCGGCATGCAGAGGGCGCTGGGGGAGTTTCCAGAGAAGGAGCTCCAGCTTGACCAGGCCGAGGCACAAGGTCACAATGTTCTGGCCAAGACCTCAGAGGAGGGCAAAGTTCACATCGTCCGGGACCTGAAGAGGCTGAGAGAGTCCTGGATGTCGCTGCATGCCCTCAGTCTCAACCTCTTCAGGTCAGTTGGTCATTTCACACGAAGCATTTTTTTTTTAACGGCCAGAACTTCTGATTTACAGTCGAATGTTTCTGCTGTTTCAGACTTCTGAATGACCACAGCTCTACTAGGACAAGTTCCATTGGGTCCAAAGTTAAACAGCAGGCTGAAGACGTGCTCACTGGACCAAGGCCAGATGGTGGAGACGGAGCAGAAGAACCTCCAAAGAGAAAACTCAGTCCACGCCACAACCTCACGGCTTGTGAGGGTTCTGGGAACTGGGCTGGTTTTGAGGCCAATGAAGAACTTTGCTCTGCTGGGGAAACGTACGATTTTAGAAAACGACAACGCTGGGCTCAAGCGGGCCATCCGGAGACCCTTTTTTCCACCAATCAGAACACTGGAACCAGTCAGAGACAAGGGATTTGGAGAGGAGAGCAACGTGACCGTGGCGGGTCTGTAGATGAGCTGGATTCCGGCCGCTTGCAAAGTGGGTCTGGAAGAACTGGTCTGGCCACAGGTGGTGGGAAACGGGCCATGGGATGGACTGGTGAGCGTCCCAAAGAGCAGAGATCCTCTGCTTATCGCATGGAATGTGCCACCAGTGACCACGAGGGAGCTGAGTCATCTAAAGGCACCCCGGTAAGGGCTTCATGATCTTTGCATGTTGCGTGAGACCCCTTTCACGGGCCTTGTGTTTTTTTTTGTTGTTTTTTTTTATTCATATTGTGGCGTAACCACCCTTCAGGTGGCTTCAAAGGAGCGCTGGAGTCCCGCTGACTTTGAGACGAGGCGGAGGGAGTTTGAAGGCTGGCTTCAGAAAGAAAGCGACTCGCTCTCAGGGATTCTGAGCCGGAGAGCCCCGAGCGCAGAAGAGCTGAAGATCAGACAGAATGCGCTTAAGGTCGGTCGTGTTGATGTATTGTGTTCTCTCTCTCTCTCTCTCTCTCTCTCTCTCGCTCTCTCTTTTTTTCTCCCCCACCGCATGAAAGTTTCATGCTTTGTTTGATGTGACTTGAAAACATTACTGTTGAGAGGTTTGGTAGCGATTTCCGCTCTGTTCCTCGTCTGTGACGTGTTTTCTTGCATTAGTGTCGGAACAGTTTAATTTAGTGTTGTTAAAAGCCGAACGTGGAGATGTTCTGCACTGTGTGTATAGATAAAGTAAAATAATAAAGTGAAGTGATTGTCACATGTGATACACAGCAGCACAGCACACGATGCACACAGTGAAATTTGTCATCTGCATTTAACCCTTCACCCTGAGTGAGCAGTGGGCAGCCATGACAGGCGCCCGAGGAGCAGTGTGTGGGGACGGTGCTTTGCTCAGTGGCAACTTGGCGGATTGGGAATCGAACCGGCAACCTTCTGATTCCTTAACCGCTAGGCCACCACTGCCCCGAAGATGTGTGGATGCCACGCTTTCGGTCACTGTGGTGCACGTTTGCAGACTAAAGCAAACTACATTTAAGCTGCTTCCTTTTGAGTGGGTCAGGGGTCACCCCCTTTTCACAAAGTTTCACGATTCGATTACATTATCAATGCCTCGATATCGAAGCATCGCGATGCATCCCATACATTTTGTACATTGTTACATGCGCTCACCTTGTAACAGTTGTATATAGTGGTAGTACGTCACTATGCTGTGGGCGGAGTTAGTCATCTGCCCTGGTCCTGACACAGTGAGCGTGTCACTGAAACCTGCAGCAGCGTCGTGAGATTCATTCTCTTTCTTCCCGGCGGGCCTCCTTTCTCTATATACTTCACCAGAGGGGGGGCGCGAAAGAATTTGAGGTTTGAAAGGTAGTAATAGAGAAAGGTAATGTGCCTGGAAAAACAGGTAAAAAAAAATTTGGATGATGTTACAAATTTTCCTAACAGTGTGAAAATATAATGCTGAAGGAGGATGATTAACTAGCCGTGAGTTCAGTTCCAGCTGACCGGCATGTGTCCGTATCATCAACCCTGCAATGAACCCTCTCTCTCTCTCAGAGAAAAACATGACATGCTTTCAACTGGACCTGAACACTGCAACAAAAAAAAAAGTCCACGGCTACTTAATTAGCCTCCTGAAGCTGTATAAAGGAAGACACAAGTCCAGTTATAGCATCTTTAGCGAGGGTTTGGAGCCTGAGTCTGTACTGCTTTCCAGGCACATTACTTCCCGCTCCAGGATCAGTAACAAAAGTTTGGACACCTACTCGTTTATGAGTCTTGCGTTTTTTACATTAATGAAATGAATGCACATGAAGTATGAAATAAAACGTGAGGTTATGTAATAAACGAAAAAAATTGCAAACAAGTCAACAATTTGAAGCTGTGCGTGTCTCCATTTACATTTATAGCATTTATCAGACAGCCTTATCCAGAGCGACTTGCAATCAGTAGTTACAGGGACAGTCCCCCCCTGGAGACACTCAGGGTTAAGTGTCTTGCTCAGGGACACAATGGTAGTAAGTGGGATTTGAACCGGGGTCTTCTGGTTCACAGGCGAGTGTCTTACCCACTAGGCTACTACCAAATCAGGGAGCTCTCCAAATCAGGCTCTCCTATTCAGGGAGCTTTTACTGTGATGGCAGCATTTCACGCTCTCGTCTTTTCTCCACCACCTTAAGTTGGGCAACAGGGATGGTTTCAAACAGTACTGAGCTTTTTTTTTTTTTTTTATCTTATCTTTTATCTCATGAAGAGGCTTTTAATGGTGACAATAGTGAACAAAGCAACCATGAAGGTAAAATGAGGAAAAAACTGATTAATCAAACACACTTCACTACCTCATGATACAACAAATACTAAAAATGTGAAAATGGCTATGAATTCATTATGTTTAGCGGTTTTGTCATAAGAAATATGAATTCATTGTTGCCCATGCTCTATTTTTTCATGATGATCTAATTTATAATGCACCTGTGAATCAGAAGTCAGAATATCTTTGTCATTGTAACAAGAACAACGAAATTAGGTGCTGCTCTTGAGCCGGAGAAGTATCTTAAATACTTTGTGTAGGGGAAAAAAAAAAGGAAGACATATGATATAAAATCTAAAATTTAAATGAAAGGGTGAGGTAGAAACCTTATTGCACATAAACCTTATTGCACACTGTTGTGTGCGTCGTTGCAGGGTCTCCATTCCCGTGTGCCCTGGGGTCAGTCTCAAATCCAGCAGCTCCTAGATGCTCGGGGTCCGGACTCGGGGGTGGAAGACTTGAACCTGGAGGAGCTGCGCTATCGCTGGATGCTTTACAAATCCAAGCTGAAGGACGTGGGCGTCCTCAGGGCCAGACGTGCGTGCGAGGTATGTTGTGTGACCAGCAGAGGGCAGTAAAATGCTGCAAATGCAGCACTAAACCACCATTTTATTGCATGTTACGTGTGTGGCTATTTATATCTGCTGCTTTGTTGCAGGTGGCTGCTTCACCACGAGCAGAAATTGGTACACGTAAAGAAAAGGTACTTATATATTTATATAACACTCTTAAAAGTCACTCAAAAAGTGTATAACTGGTCCTGCTGGTTTTTTTTTTTTTTGTTTCTGTTGATGTTATCGACATTGGGACTTTCCTGTTGTTATTAGCTGAATATCAGATTTCCTGCGTATTTTATATGTACCGCCGTATAAAAACGGCTGCGATCGCTATTGTGAGCAAGTCCGTCTGAAAACCCCCACCAGAACTGGAGCCCACCCCTCGCAGACTTCATTTCGGGCCACCGCACGTTGTCTGGAGAAGAAGAGACGCTGAGGAGGCCCACCTCTCCCAGACCACCACTTCTCATGACTGAATGAAAGCATTCCCATCGCTGGTTATCTCACCCTGGGGGGGGGCGGGGTCACAGTCCAACCTTGCGGGTCACAAAAATCTGCCTTCTCATTTAATTCTAACTTATGAGGCGTCAATTTGATGGACTTTCGAGTGTCATTTCAGCACTTTCCTTGTAGGCGGTGGTTGTAATGTTCTGTTTTGTTGATTAAAGTTAATGTTTAAAGGACTCCATTATGAGCCCATATAACGCACACACAGGCGCGCCCCCTTAAGAAGGAAGCGTCTGGGCCTGAGGGCTTTTGGCCACGGGTTTCATTACCCGCCGTCTGTTACTCAGTCACCTGTCATTTGGCGGCAGTCTAAACAGAGGATGTTTGCAGAGTAAGTTGCGGCGTCCAAAGGCTTCGGTTAATCAAATAGCGCACGCTCCTGCTCACATTCCGGAACAGGGCATCGCCGCGGCCGTAAAACGAGGAGTGCGACGCGAAGGAAATTGAATGGAATTCAATTGGTCGCAGGCCAGCCGGTTCGCCTTCTGTCTCCTGACATTACTGTCCAGTTTCACGTATCGTTTCTGCAGGTAAAGGATCTTTTGTGTTTCTGGTGAGGAGTGGAAGACATGAAAATCAAGCAGGTCCTTGCTGCACACCGGAGACAAACTTGACCTCTGACCACCCACATCTGATCAGAAATTCAGGAGTTCAGAGCAACCCACCGAATTCTTTTTAAAAAAAAATTTTTTTATGTACATAGTAATAAAGAGAAATTGCCCTCGTTTTCTGGTTCGCTGGGGCTCAGGAGCTCCTCCTTGAGCCTCTCTGCTTTGACTCCCGAATCTACACAGTGGGTAGGACGATCCTCCGATAAATCTGAAAGTGAAGTTGCGCCCGTGGAGCAACATGTGGGGACGGTGCTTTGAACAAGGGGACCTCAGTGGCAGTTCACATTTACAGCATCTTCCAGACATCCTTATCCAGAGCGACTTACAATCATTAGTTACAGGGACAGTCCCCCCCTGGAGACACTCAGGGTTAAGTGTCTTGCTCAGGGACACGATGGTAGTAAGTGGGATTTGAACCCTCTGGTTCATAGGCGAGTGTGTTACCCACTAGGCTGCTACCACCCAGTTTGGCAGTTCGAGATTTGAACCCGCAACCTTCCGTTTATCTAATGTCTTAAAGCCGTTCTGGAGGTACGGTCTTTGTAAGACCGTCTTTCGAAAACAGTGGGGACGTTCGCGTTGTGCTGATCAGCCAGCAGGCGGGTGGCTTTTTGAGAGGAATCCTCAGAGGATTTGTTCCCCGGGGTGAGGGGTGTGTGGCGAAGAAGCGGAGACGCTCTTTCGTCATCCTCCTACGCCCTCACACTCGCACGCTGCTGAGGAGCAGAGGCAGGAGATGCGGGGGAGGTGTCACCTTCTCTGCCCCCGCCAGAGAAACGCGGGAAGAGCCGAGGCGGAGGGCTGTAGGCGGAAATGTTCCACCTGCCTTTCATCCGTGGATCGCCGACCAGTCTTCAAGATGCGTCCTTGACGCGTCCGCGTCTCGCGGCGGTCGATCTGTACATCCCACTCTGAGAAATGCTCTCGCTGTATTGCCACGCTGCGAAGGACCGTACTTGGATGTGCGTGCAACAACACGGGTCAAGAAAATGACCACGTTAGTTTCTCATGTAACCTCTCACATGTTTAAATATGGCTACCATTATTTTCATATTTCATTTCTTAGTAAATGTGTGTATGTATATTTATTAATCCTTACTCCTAAAATTATTTTTTATGTTAATTTGATTCTTTTCTTTATTTTTTTTTTTTAGATAAAATGCACTATGTAGTTCAAATTTGTTATTTAAGACTTCTGAATGTGTGGTCCTTTAGGACTAAATATTAATCAGTAGCTGTTGGCGTGCTTGTAGTGTAGTTTTTATGTCATTTTTGAGGTGTGCTGTGTGTTTGCCAGGGCTGCTGCGGGTTCCTCTACAGGGTCTGCCGGGTGGCCCTTCCCCTCCAGCTCCTCCTGCTGGCGCTGCTCCTGCTGGCCTTCCTGCTGCCAATGATGGACGAAGGCACCAGCTGCTCCCTGTCCAACAACTTCGCCCGCTCCTTCAACATCATGCTGCGGTATGACGGCCCTCCGCCCACGTAGGGGAGAGAGAGCTGCATCCAAACGCCATGGTGGAGTGTTCTACCGTTCGTTATTAATTCTTCAGAATGAGGCTTTTTCATGACCACAGTAGGAAAAAAAGAGATGCAGATGATTATTCTTTTTTTTTTATTATTAAGTAAATCTTAATTCCCCCCTCCCCTCGTCCCACTGCTGCGTTTCTGCACAGCAGTGTCTGTGTGTGGGCGAGCTTGGCTCTTTCAACCTGTTCCACTCGACTCAAGCTGTTCCACGCGCTGCACCCACGAGTGTACGCCAGTTTGGGCCTTTTATCTAGTCCAGCAGAGACCTGCTTGGTGGCTCTTTAAAAATGCATGTTAATCAGACTACAAGTCACAGATGGCCGACGTCCCTGAAATTCTTTTATTCTGCAGTGCAGCACTGCCCTTGTCAGAAGAGCAAAGGCCTTGCAGTAGTTGCATTTTATCCTTCTCTAAATTGCAATAATATCTTTTTTTTTTTTTTTGTTACTTTTGGGTGAGGGACCGTAATAATTTGTGTGACGAACGGGGGGGTGTTTTTAGATACTTCATGGTTTTGGTCCACTCCATATGCACTGTGGGTTTTTTTTTCTCTTAGCCTAGGGTTTGACTTTATTTTACTCTTTTTTTAACTCTGGTCCAAAAAAATCATTTTACGGTGCTATGTATTACTATGTGGTCTATTTTTTCTTGATTCTGAATGTCAACAGCGGTTACATTTTAGGCATAATTTGGAAGGCATTGGCTGTAGGGTCCGTTTTTTAAAAAAACCGACTTAACCTTTGTTCCTCTGACCCCGGTTGTGGCTCTGCGTCATGCTACAGTAACAGCGACCAAATCCAGTTAAGGGTCAGTCATTACAGTCTTCGTTAGGGAAATTAGATTGCAAGCTACAAATAGTTTAAAAACGATTTTAATATGGTTAGAGCTCAATTATTTCTTTTACTTTGGGACGATGCACGTTTGCTTGACAAAGGCCTCCTTCATCTTAGCCTGCAGTGGTAAAAGCTCGTTCTTTTTTCTTTTTTTATTGATGGATCCATTATGAAGACTGGCATGTTAAAACTTGCTTATTTGATGCAGTATTGAACTTGTTCACGTTCTATAATACAGGCGGCTGCGACAAAATAGAATATAAGCAGTATTTAAGGTTTTTGCTTTTTCATGCAGTGCCCTTGTTTTTTGCATATTAATATGCTGGTTTTCCCTCTTAATTTCACAACTTTTACAAATAACGCCACAATATCTAGCATGTTGAAATATCCATGGTAGAATAGGCCGCTTTGGATTGATATGAGTGTACTGTGTTTAAGGCTGCACAATTAAGCTCTCATTATTACCGTGGTCAGTTTTTGACTGGCCGAGAGGGATACTGAGAGTGACAGTATTACGTTGCGTCAGAAGCTGCCCTTTGAAAAGGTTTATAGCTGGAACTGTTTCATTTCAGAGCTAAACCTGGAATTTGGTATTCCATCTGAGAGGCTTTTTGGATATTAAAGGTCCCCTATAATGAAAATGTCCTCCTCGTCCCTCCTTTCTCTTCTTCGTTAGCATTTAAAGCTACAGACACCAAAACGGTACATCCAGGGAAATCTCATTGTGGGACTGGATCAAAGTGGCTGTAATTCTGTACCATGGCTGAATTTTGGAAAGAGACTTCAGATACATTATTAGGGGACCAACAAGACCGATATAAAAGCAAAGAAAATTCATAATAGGGTGTAACTCTTTAAATGGTATAAAATACCCATGCCATGCCAACCGAGCTCCTAAAATTAAGTGATATTTTCTGTGCAGCTTTAGCTTACTTTTTTTTTTTTTGTAGTTTGCAAAGCTGTTGTAGCGTAAGAGTTTTTGGCGCATACGCCAGAGTGGGAGTGCAATCAGGGATTCTTAAGAAATTTGCTTTAAGGAGGTTCGGATTCACACTGGTGTTTATTGCATTTTCTAATTAGGGCTGGGTGATTTCTATCAATCTTTTTACAAAATTGAGAAATTAATATAAAGAAAATATGTGAAAAGTATATTGGGTGGTTTTGAGTTCTCACAATTGTGAACAAATTGTTTTATTAAAAGCATCGATCAGATGATAATTATCACAGAAAATTAAACACTGTTGTTAGATGAGCAAAGAGATTTAGTCAAATGCAATTCATATTAATCGTCCTTTATGGTCTCCAAAAAATGTATTATCCTATACTGTTACATCCCAGGCTATATTACATAAGCATAAATTCCTCTAGGATCAATTAAGTTTTCTGGTTATATTTTAAAAGTTAAAATGCCTAATATGTGTGCTTTCTGAGTCAATCATTTTGATATATAATGATGTCCATACTTGAATGGAAGGTGTTGGAAGGTGCATTATATCTTTTATAATGTATCTGTAATGTATGTTCGGTAATGTATCTGTATGCAAGGAAATAGGTTCTTAGGCTATTTAATGATGCCCATGATAATCATAATTAAGAACACCCAGCCCTAGTTCCAGCTAATCATGCAAAAGTAAATATATAAGTCAGCGTGTGGCAATGCAAGCTGGTGCAACTGCTTTAAAATGCACTAAGGAGTATTATATTTGAAAAGCTTTTATACGGTACAATAACTTTATTTTACTATTGTATTAATATGCTGCATATTATATTTACCAAGCTGGTGTTTAATATTTTTGTACTGTATTCGCAGTGAAAATAAATATGCAACGCACAACGTGCCTTTGTATTGTTTTGTATATAAGAGAGAGCTGTTGTATACATATTTCTTATGTGTGTCTCATGTCATGGCAACTAATCTCTGCTCAAGAAGAGCTGAACCTAATCTGCGTGAAGCCGCCACGTTTCCGGTGGACGGCCAGCATGTTAAAACAGGTCTAACAAGTTCTGCAACAATGAAACTCCACACTGTAGCTTTTGGCCTGACACGAGTCCATGTTTTTTTTTTTTTTTTTTTTTTTTATTCGTATGAAAACTACAACCTAACTCTGCAGCTTCAGTTTAGAATTGAACCAAATCTTTTAATGATGTCAAGATATTATATCAGTGACTCAGAGATTGTGGTTTTAATATCATTATGCTCATTAGTTGAGTCAAAGTCAAAATGAAATTTGTCATCTCGCTAAATTGCAAGTACACAGAGATGGAATTGTGAAGCTCTGGGGGATTCACAGTGTGCAAAAAAAAGAAAAAAAAAACAATTTAAAATTAAGAAATGTAGTAAATAATACACGACAAAGGACATGGTGCAACGACCCATCATACATCGCAGGTTGAGACAAACAAGACTGACAAGTAGCAGCAATATGATAAGATTGTAATATTAGTAAACAATGTGATAATAAGGGATCCCTTGCATTTAGGCCGCTTGGCCTAATCTGAAGCTGACAAATGGTGCCAGATCTGTTACACTGGCGAAGCTTTGCAGCCCGTTCTTCGACTCCCCTCCGAGGCTGCCGACGGGGCCTAATTTATTCGAATGATATTCCTGCTCGCTGGGAAGTGTTGGAGCGCTCCTACGCATCCGCCCACCAGCGCAGCATTTCGGTTCACTGCTTGCACGTTAACTTTTGGAACAATTCCGCAATTTGTGGGCGAATCCATTTACATTTACAGCATTTATCAGACGCCCCTATCCAGAGCGACTTACAATCAGTAGTTATGGGGACAGTCCCCCCCCCTGGAGACACTCAGGGTTAGGTGTCTTGCTCAGGGACACAATGGTAGTAAGTGGGAATTGAACCTGGGTCTTCTGGTTCACAGGCGAATGTGTTGTCCACTAGGCCACTACCATCAGTGAATGAGCTGAGATTCTGCGTTCAGACATAAATACCAGGTGTTAAACAATGCAAACTTCTAGGGCCGAGGACTACGTCCTCCAGAAGGATCCACATGATCTAAATCTGTTTACTCAACACGGCCCGAATCCCCTCCTTTCCACTCTTTCATCTTTCTTGTCTCCATAATGTTCTGGCGTCTGAATCGCATCGGTTCGAAGGCACTTTTAATGGGGAGCGCATGGGGAGCGCAGCCCCATGCGCTCATGATCTAATAGTGACCAGGGGTCTGGAGGAAGCAGGGCATCAGCCGAAGCACATCCGCGGACGGGAGCCTGTCCGATCCGCGGTGATTAGATTTAACGTTTGTGTTTAGGCCGTGCACATACCCCTGCCGCCTGTTTGTGAGCACCGCGGCTTTACGCCATCACGGACGGAAACCTGATCCGACCTGTTCTGGGGCCGAGCGGCAGGTCGCGACCGAGTAGGCCAGTAAAACGAGAGGCCCACCCCTCGCAGAGCACGGGCACAGTCGCCAGGGTATTTACGTCGCCGTCTCGGTGGGGACGCGCCTACTGTGCCCGCTCCATAAAATATTTTACTAGAATACTGTACTGTGTTCGTGCGTTGCGTGCATTTGTGGAGCAGATTTTGCATCAAGTGAGTCGCCGATAAGGATTTTTGTAGGATGCGAGTTGTTGTAAAAACTTTATTTTCGTTGAGGAGACGAGACATTATTCACGTTAGTTATTATTACGCGGTATTTATGTGTCCTATGACTCCCATCCAAAAAGTGAAGGGATTGTCATTGTGATACACTGCACAGCACACGTTAATCGTACCATAACAAACATTATTTGAATGTCATACAATTCATACTCTAAATCAAAGCACTTTTGCTAATCATCCCATTTCTATTCAGCAGCCTGGTTATTACCATGGGAAAAGATAGGTCTCTCCCCATGATTTACGCATTGCAAGTTCTCCAATGCAAGTTCTCCGCTGGCCCGGTCCGTAATCCGTCCCTGCCCTTGGTGAGCAGTGGGCAGCCATGACAGGCGCCCGGGGAGCAGTGTGTGGGGACGGTGCTTTGCTCAGTGGCACCCCAGTGGCACCTTGGCGGATCGGGATTCGAACCTTCTGATTACGGGGTCACTTCATTAACCGCTAGGCCACCACCGCCCCATAATGCAGTGTGCATGAATATCTGGTAAAAGAGGCAACATGTTGGCTGATAAGTACAGCCTGCAGGGGGTTCAGGGGGAGGAGAAGAGAGGAAGAGGATGGGGAATTGGGGGGAGCGTGTTTAACTCTGACTTGCGTTATTTGGCGAAACATAGATTGTTATCAGCAGTGCATTTTCGGGTTGAAGCTGAGCTGTTGCTAGGCTACACACTGCACTGTTTTAAAGTGTCATGGCTGTACCTGAATGAATGTTATTTAGTGTCTCTTGAAGGCCGGAGGTTGAGTACCGTCCGACCTCTACAACTCATACAAAATGCAGGAGCACGACTGATCTTCAACCTTCCCGTATACGTTCCCTCCACTGGCTCCCAGTAGTTGCACGCATCAGGTTCAAAATACTGAGCTGGCCTACAAAGCCATGGAGTAGCACCATCTTACACCTCGCACTGCACCTGGTATACTCCGAGCCTCCAGTACTGCTCGCCTGGTCCTCCATCTCTGAAGGTAAAAGGAAGACATTCATCTAGACTCTTCTCCGTCTCTGCCCCTCGGTGGTGGAATGAACTTCCCCTCGAGGTCAGAACAGCTCAGTCACTGACTATCTTCAAACAGCAAGAACAAGAACTTCCTCTTTAGAGAATATTTAGATGAACTTGTAACTTTCTTATATTTTACTTATGTACAGAAACTACAACAGAGTGAACAAAAGATTGTATTCATAGTTGGGGGCCCTAATGAATCGGCACTGACCTCTTCATCGATGGTAACTTGACAGCACGTTGTAAGTCACTCTGGATAAGAGCGTCTGCCAAATGCCATAAATGTAAATGTAAATGTTGGTGAGGTGATGCCTTCAGAAGACATTCACTTAAAAACTTCAATGAAATGAATAAATATGACACTTAAAAACAGCGCAGCTCCGGAAGCCGTATGGCTGTAAGAATATATCATATTTATTAAATCTTTTTGTATCTGTAAGGAATAGGGAACGTCGCTGATATATAAGCGAGTGCATTAATACACTTGGGAAAATGGGGACCTGTGTTATGGGACAGAGGTCACACGATGACACGCGAATGCGTGGCTGGAGGCCATCGCCAACGTTTAGAACCGGTGCTCTGACCGCCAGTTCCTGTATCCGACCAACCAATTGGAGCTGGAGCTGGGCTGAGGTGGTGGTGTTGCCCTCATGCTGCAGTTCTATATGGCCTGTGTCTGTGTTGATGGGAGGCTCGCATGGGATAATGCGGGGGACAGATGGTCACGGGGTGGACTTTCCTGCTTCTTTCCGGGCTTCTACTGCTTTCCGAAGAATGTCCACTGCTTCTTTTTATTATTCTGCCATCAGAATTTGGAGAAATGATGTGAACTCTGATTTTAGAAGATGGTTCAGTCATCTCTGCAACTTTATTGGTGAGGGAACCATTAATCTCCAGGGATCAGCATCACAGACCACTCATCCAGACTAAATACTTGGGATTACTGGAGTATTCATGAGGCCACCATCCACCCTCGGTCTGCACAGCTGTCTTCTCTCCTCCTGCATCTGCGATGCTTCTTCATGCTTTTGTGTTGTTCCCTTCTCTGCAGTTCCAAATAGAGGCAGGAATGGTTTTGTCCTTGGATGAAGGCCATGCTGGTTCGTTCACACACCCCCAGGAGACTGGATCAGTCATTTTCGGATTCTGCCCCTCTGTCATTTGACCTTTTAAGTTTTCGGTCCTTGTGGCAATTTATGGGAAGAAATGTATCAAAATGGATCCCTGGTTTCTTATATCAATGACAATTTATAAAAATCAACCATTGGCGTAACTTCATGGTTGTCGTACTGGAAGCACGGGACTGCCGAAAGTGGATACATGTCCCATGATGGGTTCCTAGGAAAGCGAGACACACGTTCCACTGTGCGTGCAGGAGGAAGGTCAAGGTCAACATGTTTTTGCAGATGAGGCTGGACGGGAACGAGGGCTAAAAGCGCGGCATGCGCGATGAGATTTCTACCTGTCATGTGACTCTGGAATTCTCCATGAAGTGATTTTTTTTTTTTTTACAAAACCAAGCATATCTGAGTGTCACATTTCAAACAAGCCACATATTCAACCCAAACCAGATTGCAGTCCTTGCTCGTTTCTGCACTTTTTTTTTTTTTTAAGTTCAGCCCAGGAGACAGCGTCTCCTTGGAGGCTTTGTTCCCGAGTTTTCATGGTCTGTCAAGCTGTCATCGATACTCGCGGAACCTAATAGTGGCGTCCAAGATCATCTGCCCCAATTCCCCTGGAACCCGCGTGGCCACGGTTACGATGACATATCCGCCTGTCTGTGAAAAAGCTGAAGATATGAGCGGTATGTTAACTGCTGGCCTGAGCTGGTATGACCAGTGTGGAAAACATGGCTTGCGATGGTCAAACTAGCTGGTGCACCAGCTTAACCAGCTTGTCTGGCTTTTCACAGGAGCCGGCGGTGGCTAACCTTTAATTAAAAAAAATATGTAAATAAATATATACTAAAATCCTTTTGGGCAAATGGGTCAAACCATTCAGCCTCCCCATTTTAAACCGCACATGAAAACTGCTGCATCAGTGCAAGCCAGTGCAAACAAAAGATGTTCATAGTAGTGTGTGTGTATATATACAGTAGAGGCCAAAAGTTTGGACACATCTTCTCATTCAATGTGTTTTCTTTATTTTCATGACCATTTACGTTGGTAGATTCTCACTGACGGCATCAAAACTATGAATGAACGCATGTGGAGTTATGTACTTAACAAAAAGTGGAGACCTGGCCTCCACAGTCACCGGACCTGAACCCAATCCAGATGGTTTGGGGTGAGCTGGACCGCAGAGTGAAGGCAAAGGGGTCAACAAGTGCTAACCACCTCTGGGAACTCCTTCAAGACTGTTGGAGAACTATTTCAGGTGACGACCTCTTGAAGCTCATCAAAGGGCGGCTATTTTGAAGAAACAAGAATACAATATCTGCTTAGAATTTCTTCACTTTTTTTCAGTCATGCACCATAACTAACAGGCTCTGTGTTGAGAGGAGATGTGATAATGACTCAGGTGGGTATCTTATAATAGCTTTTTATTACCCAGAATGTCTATTATCAGGTACTCATGCAACATGAGACCCAGCACACAAGAGAACAGCCCACTAACTCACCCAACACTCACCCTCGCCTCCCCACCCCCCAGAGGCGGCCATATGCAAATTAGCCCGGCCCTATTGGTTGCCAACGCTACAGTACGTAACTCATTTACATTTACATTTACAGCATTTATCAGACGCCCTTATCCAGAGCGACTTACAACCAGTAGTTACAGGGACAGTCCCCCTGAAGCAACTTAGGGTTAAGTGTCTTGCTCAGGGACACAATGGTAGTAAGGGGGATTCGAACCCGGGTCTTCTGGTTCATAGGCGAGTGTGTTACCCACTAGGCTACTACCACCCACATGTGTTCATTCATAGTTTTGATGCTTTTAGTGAAAATCTTCCAACGTAAATGTTCATGAAAATAAAGAAAACACGTTGAATGAGAAGGTGTGTCCAAACATTTGGCCTGTACTGTACGTAGAAATTTGTGTGCATTATTGATGGGAGCCCCGTCACTAGCGCCCCCTGCGGCGAGTCCAGGAAACGTGGAACCAGGTGCCGTGCGCGCTCCCGACGCCCTCCTACGTCACGAGGAAACTAACTTCACGGCAACAAGCCGCGTCCGCTCACATGAGAGCCCGCCAGCCCCCCGCATCCCTCCCGGCCGCGTTCCGCCGCAGCGTCCGCGCCCGCGGCACGGAGGATGGCTGGACACGAGTGGGAAGACTGGTTCGAGCGGGAGGAGTTCATCGGGCAGATCAGCGACATCCGAGTGCAGAATCTGCAAGGTAGGTGGGCGCGAACCCGGATCGCTCCCGCGTTCGATCGCGCGGCGACGACAGGGTCGATCTGCTGGATGTGTCGGTCGCTCGGCGCCGGTCAGACGCTTGGAAGTTCCCAGAGGAGAGAGGGGGGGTCCGGGGGTCCGGGTCCACCGCGTTACCCATCATGCCTTTCAGTCGAGGGCTACAGCACGCTCGTTTAATCTCGATCCCAATTAAGCGGGACGAACAGATTTCGTTACGAGTGAGAGTGCTGGGAATGGGGTCGCCGTCGCGGTCCCGGGATCTTGTCCGTGTTGGGGGGGGGGTTGCGCCCATACGATGACGATGATGATAATGATGATGATGGAGGAGGGTGCGTGCAAAACACCGTGCAGTAATACACGTTCAGACTCAGATTCATACAGACAAATCATTTACATTCATAGAGGACGTGCAAAAGTAAAAAGTTGTGAATGGTGTAGTTTTTAATAAAAAAAAAAAAAAAAAACTAGAACAGCGTGCAGAGCTGCAGCCGCCTAATTGACGCCTCCTCTGATCAGAACTGAGAGCTGAAAGACAGAATTAGGATGAGTCCCTGCAGGAAACAATACCGAAGCGCGTTACATAACACACACACACACACACACACACACACACACACACACAAGCGCTTGCTCACTCACTCCGGCGATAGAGCAATGCCCTCTGTATTAAAGAGCCGGAATTCACAGCGAACGAGATTTTCACATGGCCTTGACTTCTCCTGCACCGACGTCCTCGCACGGCAGAGTAGGGACTACAACAGCTCTGGACGTCCCAGAATTAACGCAGCCTTAATTAGTTGTGAAGAGCACGGTGTCCCAGGTTCGAACCCCACTTTACATTTTACAGCATTTACCAGACGCCCCTTATCCAGAGTGACTTACAATCTGTAGTGACAGGGACAGTCCCCCCCTGACACTTAACTCAGGGTTAAGTGTCTTGCTCAGGGACACAATGATAGTAATGGATTTGAACCTGGGTCTTCTGGTCCATAGGCGAGTGTGTTACCCACTAGGCTTCTACCATCCTGTCCCTGAGCAAGACACTTAACCCTGAGTGTCTCCAGGGGGACTGTCCCTGGATAAGGGCATCTGGTAGACGCCGGGAGTGTAAATAAATGCGTCGGTATACGATCAGGACCAACGCTGTCTGGGATGAAACACTTTTGGACGCGCTTTGAACCCGGGACAGTTTGCCTGCGCTGCGCTTTACTCGCTCTTCAGGGAAAGCGCCCTGACGGGGGACCGGGGACCAATTTCCCTGCGACGTGACGAGTGTGTCGAGCTGCTTTGCACGCTGATTTGAATGGACTTTTTTTTTTCCCGCAGAAGGGCCGGGATGTCTGGCTCTTAAAGCGCGAGGGGAATCGGGACAACGGCCTCTCGTCTCCGGCACGCGGCCCCCGGAAACTCCGATGCCCCTTGGGCGCGGAGAGCGGAGCGCCTCGCGTGCCCACTCTCTCTGCCTCCGGCTTCGCTCTCCCCCGCGTTTACGTAACCGCTACGAGATGATTTGCCGCAGAGTAGTTCATTACGCTGGAGCACGGCCCTGTGCTTTTATATTATATTGTATAAGACCCCCCCCCCCTCTTGATCTTTTTGCTTATATTTTACATTTCCTTTTCCAGAGCGACTTACAATCAGTAGTTACAGGGACAGTCCCCCCCTGGAGACACTCAGGGTTAAGTGTCCTGCTCAGGGACACGATGGTAGTAAGTGGGATTTGAACCTGGGTCTTCTGGTTACCCACCAGGCTACCACCTACTTCTCACAGTAGTTGCAGAACAGGAACGAGACGGGAACCTTCTGTCCGGAGGTTTCCCGTCTCCCGCCGTCCCCACGAGAAGCCACCGCAGCCCGGGCGTTGCGTAAGAAGGGCCGTCTCCGTGTCCTCCCATCCTCCCACGCCACCGGCGCGCCGTACCTGCTGCAGCGTCCCCGGTGTTTGCCAGCAGTTGCGGTCAGAACGTTTGCACAACGTCCAGGCGGGAACCTCACTTTTAATCTCAGATGAAACGCCTCATTCGCGCGGTAAAGGGAGTCTGACGTAAACGGCGGTGAGGTCATGGTTTTTTTTTTATTAGTTGCAGGTGTTCCTCCTGGTTGGCAGGGACGGTGGCGAAGCCCGGCTGGATACGGCCGAGCTGGCGGACCGCTCCGGTTTTATAAATAGCAGCTCCTCGCTCTCTGGCCTACATGCAGCAGCTCTATAGGATGGGGTGGCCGAGCGGCGACGCTTCGTGGAGCTTCTCAGGTTATTAACGCGCTGCCGGAACTGCCCGACTGAACCCTGAACTTGTTTACAGGCCTCATTTGGCGTTTGGCTGATGAGGGTGGCGGCCTGATTCCGGAACGTCCCACGGGTCGGGCCAGGATCTGGTGAATCCTGCAGGTAATAGTCGTCGGCCGCTCAGCGATGCTCCTGGAAGACGCCACAAGCCGTAGCAACAGGATTGGTCCGGGTTCGGTCTCTGTCCCCTGTCTGTATGATCTGGAGAACAGAACAAGTCTTCGGGCGTGGACCGTACATGGGAGCTTATCTTGGGCTGTTCTGCCCAAACTTGCCCTATGATGCTCATGATAAGATTTGATTTGATTCATCTTCTTGGAATGGGAAGCTTGGATCATCACAGTTACTTCATTCTATTCATTATCTCTCTCTCGCTCTCTCTCTCTCCCGTCCTCCCTCTATATATACAGTACAGGCCAAAAGTTTGGACACACCTTCTCATTCAATGTGTTTTCTTTATTTTCGTGACCATTTACGTTGGTAACGTCTCATTGAAGGCATCAGAACTATGAATGAACACGTGTGGAGTTCTGAAATAAAAATACTCCATGTGAATAAACACATTGAATGGGAAGGCGTGTCCAAACGTTTGGCCTGTGCTGTATATTCTGTAAAAAGTAACTGTAAAATCTGTACTGTGAACCCGACCAGTGATCACCGTCCTACTAATTCATGAACATTAACTAATATTAATACAGCGTCTTTAATTATTGGAATATTACCTTCAATCAAAAAAGGAGCACCTTTGGAAAACAGACCTCATTTAAATCTTCTGTTATGGATGAAGGGTTGAAGCTTTTTTTACGTTTTGAGTGGAATTATGAAAACGTGACCTTTATCATCATATTCTATTGTTATTATTATTTTTGTCCGAACATAAGTTCTAATTATAGCAAACGCCTTTTGATCAGCGCTGAACTTGTGGACCTTTGGTTTCCTTAAGATTCTCCCCGTACTGGCAGCACAGCCGTTGCCTGCTGACGGTAGCCGGATGGAAGGTTGCGGAAGGTCACGCAAGGCAGGCGTGACCCCCTGTAACATCAATATTACAGAGCTTCAGTGAACCCCCGTACGAAATGAAAAGGGATGAAATGCGCGTTGGGGTTGCGGCCCCTGGAAATGGCATCACCCCAGGCCGATTTGCTGTGGCACGTGGAAGGGATTCGAATTCGTTTTATTTTACTTGTTTGATTTTTATCCGTTTAACGGGTCATGGACCTTGCAGATATTGATATTTTTCCTCCTTTTGTCCAGGTTGGGCAGAGTGGGATTGTGGGTGTGTCCTGAATACACATTTATCTGCACTGACCTGTCTGAACTGCCTTGTCTTCAATCAAATGTTGCCTGTGTGTGTTGTGTGTGAGCATGATGGAAACGACATTTTATGGACACATCCCTTAATGCTAAGGATGCACGATTACGGCTAAATGATAATCTAGTATTGTAATCACAATTATGAATCACGATTATTCATTATTTTAGGTAAAACACAGGACTGTAACATGAATAACTTTATTTGTCAAACACTAAATTTCGTAACATACAACAATAACATTTTATGCATTGATTCTTCAGTCGATGCTGTTGATCGCCCCCTGGTGGTTGGCTGACTATTGGTTGAGAAAGTGCTTGAGCTGATATGCAGCAGAGTCCGCCACTCCAAGATCGCCGACGATCATCTTGATTCAATCATGGCAGCCAAAATTGGGAGCTTTTATTATGGACACTGCACAGCACACGGTGACACAACGAGACGTGTCCTCTGCTTTTAACCATCACCCTTGGTGAGCAGTGGGCAGCCATGACTGGTGCCCGGGGAGCAGTGTGTGGGGACGGTGCTTTGGGATTCGAACCGGCAACCTTCTGATTACAGGGCCGCCTCCTTAACCGCTGGGCCACCATCTGTGTGGGTGTTGTGGGTGAACTGGTTTCTGACTTGGTGTGTAGTGGTCCTTCCATTTTCCAGCGTAGATTTAGATATGAAATAAGCTCTAAATAATGTTACAAGCACCAATTGGGGGTTGAAAACGAGGGCAGATAGAAGTGTGTGTGTGTGTGTGTGTGTGTATACTCACACACACAAACACGTGACATCATGTATTTTTAATATCACTTCCAAGTGCCATTTTGCAGATCATGTAATGTTTTTATTTTTGGTCGTTACCATGGCAGCCTGCAAACGTACCATCCAAGGAAGGACCGGTTTGTTAACATGTTCTTGACCGGTTCTCACAGGCACGATGGTGATTAGATTTTCCGATTAATTGCATTTGGTGCGAAAGCCAGCCTGCAGATAATCCTAAACCGCGTCACTGCTGCTTGATCAATATAACGATGAAAACTCAAAGTACACGGTGTGCAGGGACGGCAGAATCTTTTATCCTCGCTTTCAAAGCGATTTTGCACTGTCTGCTCGGGGTTTAGAGGCGCGTGGGAGGCAGACCCCTAATCGGCATCGAGTGGGATGAAGCTCATTTCAACCACTGGTCTGGATCTGGGGGATGCCAAGATGGATTGATACCGGAAGGTTATTGTTTTGTGTGTGTGTCAGTGCTGTATTATTATCCGTTTGTGCGCAAACGGTGTGTGTGTGAATATCTTCTTTCCGTTTGATTCCATTCCAAATTCTTTTAGATTCAGATTACCGGCCCCGTAATCAGGTTCGAATCCAAGGTGCCAAGGTGCCACTGAGCAAAGCACCGTAACCACACACTGCTCCCCGGGCTCCCGTCATGGCTGCCCACTGCTCACCAAGGGTGATGGGTTAAATGCAGAGGACACATTTCACTGTGTGCACCATGTGCTGTGCTGCTGTGTAGCACAATGGCAGTCGCTTCACTTTAAAAAAGGAAAGGTGGCTGTTTTCACAGGAATGTTTTCCATTCATGTTTCAGTATTCCAGTATTCCGAAACTAATCAATACTATCGAATTTTTACGACCACCTGCAGCAGGTTCCCCAAATCCAAATTCGGGCCTTTTTCCCAGTTTGCCCAGGTACTGATTCTGATTGGACATCTGTAATAAAGGACCAAGAACTCCACTGGACTGCAGACTTTAACTTGGCACGTTTTAAGGCAAACTGGCGCGGGAAACTAAATTCGCGGCTCCACCCTGTGACGTGGATACATTTGTTGGATTTGTCATCGGCTCCGCGCTCACGTGACACGCAGTCACACGGAATTCCATTTTTAAAATGTCTAAAATTGATTACTGACTCACCAGAGATGGACGTGCAGGTTGCCCGCGGTACTTTGCACGTCTGACATGTCGGGTCGCCCGTAGTTTGTCTCGAGTCAACATCCGTACGCCGTTCGAGGGCGGGGTTGGTGTCTAGGCCTTCTTTATCCGACTGCTTGCTTTGGTCGAAGACCAAGGTAAAGATTTGCAATCCCTTCTAAGTCGGTTAAATACCAGTGTGAATCAGCAAAGTCTGAAAATAAATCTGGATTCCACCCATTGGGCGTATTGATGTATTTATAGTCAGTTTGTCTTTTTTTTTTTGTGGGGGGGTGGGTATTGTTGTGGGGGGGCAGTGGTGGCCAAGCGGTTAAGGAAGCGGCCCCGTAATCAGAAGGTTGCCGGTTCGAATCCCGAGCCGCCAAGGTGCCACTGAGGTGCCACTGAGCAAAAGCACCGTCCCCACACACTGCTCCCCGGGCGCCTGTCATGGCTGCCCACTGCTCACTCAGGGTGATGGGTTAAATGCAGAGGACAAATTTCACTGTGTGCACTGTGTGCTGTGCTGCTGTGTATCACATGTGACAATCACTTCACTTATTTTTTGTTGTATCTACAGCATCTCGGTAACATTTTATTATATCTTTCCTTCAGACAACACAGAAGATAAGACACTACTCAGAGTATAGCTTGTATACACTCACGTCTAAACCGCTGGCAAGAAAAGTGAGTAAAAGTGAGTGGTGTTATTGTGTGTTGGGGTGGTAGTAGCCTGGTGGGTAATACACTCGCCTATGAACCAGAAGACCCAGGTTCAAATCCCACTTACTACCATTGTGTCCCAGAGCAAGACACTTAACCCTAAGTGTCTCCAGGGGGGGACTGTGGCTGTAACTACTGATTGTAAGTCGCTCTGGATAAGGGTGTCTGGTGAATTCTGTACATGTAAAATGTAAATGTGTGTTGCCGCCATTTTCTCCCGGGCAGGAAGTTCACTAGGTCGCCACTTACAGTCCTCCATGATGTCCACCTTCCGTTTGAAGATGACCCACGGTCGCTCGATAGGGTCGAGGTCTGGAGGCCGTTTCCGGTTGGCCCAGTTTCTGGAGGGAGGGGCTCATGCCCTCATTTCACTCGCCTGCTCCCCATTAACACTTAACAAGTCACATGACACCAGGGGAGGGAACCTGGCTAATTGGACACAGTCCATTGTCCACATTTTCTTCTTTTGTTGGCAGCAGTTTAGACCATGACCTCTTTACATAGTATCAGTTTGTCACATCTTCACTTTTTGTCCCAAGGAATGGTTTTAATAGCCTAGGGTGGTAGTGGCCTAGTGGGTAACACACTCGCCTATGAACCAGAAGACCCAGGTTCAAATCCCACTTATTACCATTGTGTCCCTGAGCAAGACACTTAACCCTGAGTGTCTCCAGGGGGGGACTGTCCCTGTAACTACTGATTGTAAGTCTAATAAATGCTGTAAATGTAAATGTATAATAACATATTTAAAAAAAAAGTGAGGGGTTGTACTCACTTTTGTGATTCCGATCTCGACAGTGATTTTACAGCATTTCGAAAAAAAGAACGTGAGAACTGCACTCGCCTGTTGTGGAAGGACATCGTGGCTTTGCTTGTCTGTCGAAACGATGACTCCGATTACGGACAAGGCGCTTCCATTAGAGTGTCAAGAGTTTCAGCCGAGAAACCCCACATCAAAGGCGACGGAGCCGCCAGATGTCATGTGACGCGGTGATGTAACCGGGCCCCTGGGCAGACGCTTCAGAAAAGGCAAACGCAGCGTCCGGGTTCGTGCCTCAGCCTTACTGAATTTTACATTTGTTCTTATTGCAAGAGATTCAGACTAGTCTCACCCATTAGACTGCTTTAAATGGGTGCAATTTTTTTTACCTTCAGGCTCAGCCATGTGCAACGCTGCAGACAATAAGTGTTTCGGAGTATGATGGTATGATGACCGTTTTAATGATAATTATTAAGCAAGTTGCTGGATTTATTCCTGTCTCACATGAAATTGCAATATTGAATATTTATTTCAGAACATGAGCCTCGGATTAGATCTAGTCCAGGTCTGTTTTTTGTCGTAAGTGCTTGGTTTGGACAGGATCTTCTGCTGATGGACTCCAGGTTTTTTAGTTCTTCCTTGGATTATTTAAAAATCAGTCAGCGATACGGTCAAAGCCTCATTTGGCCCAGACGCTGTGCAGAGCTTAGTGCTGGCTGGCCGTGGTGGAGTTTGCTTCAGCCTAATGCATTATTTACAGATGTGGAAGCCGCTGCATGCACATCTTGCACAACTCGAAATGTCTGAGTCTCAGCAAAACCGAAAAAGCGTATCTCGTGATCAGGAGCAAAAACATTCAGAAGAAAACCATCTCCCTGTCCCACACTGCAAAAAAGCTGCACTGAAACCAGCTGGTCTTTACGACTGCAGGCTGCACAGGATGAAGGTTGCGTGGATGTAACCTGTGAACCAGAAGACCACAAATCACCACAGGTTCAAACCCCACTTACTACCATTGTGTCCCTGAGCGAGACAGTTAACCCTGAGTTAGGGCTATTGAGATCAATATTGCGATATGCGATTGCGATATGATAAAGGGCACTTGCTTGTATATCAATGAAAAGCTGCATTCAAATTACTAATAGTGAAATGTTTAATTTCAAAGTGAAACATAGAAACTACTTATAACAACTTGAAATGCCCAGTGCTTTCGAAATACAATATTCTACCAAATGAAATAATCACAAAAAAGTCTTTACTTTAAAAAACATTACTGTCAAACGACAAACCCTGGTAAGGCTAAACAACTGTTTTGATTATATTTGGCCATTATAAAATCCCGTATTATAGTTCTTACGTTTAACCAAAACGTTGTTTGGAGGCTGACTTGAACACAGGGATGCATAGCTTTGCTAGCTTAGCTAAGGTTAACATTTGTAAACTGAGGTGAATTTCTAAAGGAAACCTTCAAAAAAGTTAACTAAACAGCTAAGAACAGTCTAAATAGTCATTACTTGAATGTAATCCCCCGCGATCTGGTTTGAAGCGTACAGCCCCAAGCAGCACAAGAGTGAGGCATTTTTATTCACTTCTCTCCATAGACATGCATATGCTTCACGCCACAGCAGAGCCTCTCGCACTATGGCGGCGACGTTGACGTACGTGTACCCATATGTCTATGCGAGTCACGAATCTGAGGTCTCCATTGAACCGAATCGAAAGTCATGTGACCAAACACATCACATTTAAATCGCAGCTTTTTGCGTTCATGTAATCGCACAGACTGACATCGCGATTGCGATTAGATTAATCGTGCAGCACTACCCTGAGTGTCTCCAGGGGGGCTGTCCCAGTCACTACAGATTGTAAGGCGCTCTGGATAAGGGCGTCTGATAGATGCAAAGAAGATTTTTTTATTATGTATGTGAGCACAGAAGCATACAACGGGAACCTTTTGGGGCGTCTGATAAATGGCATGAATGTACAGGGTGGGCCATTTATATAGATACACCTTAATAAAATGGGAATGGTTGGTGATATTAACGTCCTGTTTGTGGCACATTAGTATATGTGAGGGGGCAAACTTTTCAAGATGGGTGGTGACCATAGTGGCCATTTTGAAGTCGGCCATTGGATCCAACTTTTGTTTTTTCAATAGGAAGAGGGTCATGTGACACATCAAATTTTTTGGTAATTTCACAAGAAAAACAATGGTGTGCTTGGTTTTAACGTAACTTTATGAGTCATTTACAAGTTTCAGACCACTTATGAAATGTGTTCAATGTCACCAACCATTCCCATTTTATTAAGGTGTATCCATATAAATGGCCCACCCCCTAAATGCAATTCGGATTAAATCTTGTTCTTATTGATCAATTTGAGGCATCCGTGTAGCACCATTTAATTAGTAATGTAATATGCACACTCCCCTCTTCATTACATTGAACGTAGTTTAATAAATCGTTTAAACCTACCTATTCCTGTCTGAAAGTGCCGACTAAAACAAATCATCGGCAACCTCTTCTAATTATTGATGCAGCCAGTTCAATGCATGATTCTTGCTCCCTCAGATGGATGCACTTTGGCCAGTGCCGTATGGCCGAAGATTATTACAGGTTCTTGATTTTTTGCACTTACGTAAGTGTATGCAATATTAAAACCCTGTGTGTGTTTTTACATTCTGTGCAATGTGCTGTTGGCTGTTTTTAAAAAATGAAATGCCCCCCCTGTAAAAGTGTGTTTCGAATGCAGCTGGGAGTATAGTTGCTAATAGCTTTATTTTTTCATAAATTTATCCTAACTAATCTGGTTTGTGGAATAACATTTTCCACCAGGGCTCCCTGCTGTTGTAAAGCTCTTTTTTTTTTTGTCCTGGGACGTCTTCCACAGATTTATGAAAAATGTTGTCACTCTTGGAGCGCTCAGACCAGGGCTGCCCATATCCTCATGAAAGCGGCCTATTGTGCTGCTGTGATTTCATGTGTGCGCAGTTGTGGACCTGGACGTGGTGCTAGACCGTTAGGTCATTATTCCATCGCGTTGAATGGACTCTTGTTGGGTCCAGAAGGAAACGTTCGTTTATTAATACAGACGATCTCCGTTCTGTGGTCTTACCGTAAATCTGTTTCCTGTGGAAAAGTAAAAGCCGCGGACTCCCGTCGCACAGAAGGAAGTGTGAAGCAGCTTGTGTAATCAGACACGTTCTCAAGGGAATCGCTCAGGCCACCTCCTCTGTGCCAGATGTCCCCCCCCCCCCCCCCCCCCCCCCGCTAAATGAGAGGTCCAAAGACAAACACCGACCCGGGCTTTCACGCAGAGTCCTCAGAAGATTACAACTTTCACCCTGCAGGTCTCCACCGCTTCCCCCGTTCAGATCCAGCTCCTCTCATTCCTTTTCCTCATTTTTACCGGGGCTATAATTAAACTGAGGGAATCGTTGTAAACTGTAATTTCATTTGAATGGTAGTGGACGCTCATATTGTTAATAAATCATGTCACATACTTTTTGTCATATGACTAGGCCGCTGTTATTGAACTGGTGCTGGGCATTGGTCTTGCTCACTAGTGTAAGGTCAAAGGAGTTTGAGTATTTCCATCACTTAGAGAACCCTCACGGGTCTCACGATTGGATTCGATTACGATGATCAATTCCTCGATTATCACGATGCATCCCGCCACGTTTTCTACATTACTTCACACTAGGTTTTCCAATACGTAAAGACTTCGTCCACACGAATCAGGTGTCTGAATCAGGCGTTTCTCTGGCGTTCGTGGCGTCATGTTCGTGCAGGCTGAACCCCGACTGGTTTTCTGCTCATTGGAACAAATCAAACCATCAACACGGGCTTTAGGCACCGGCTGCGTCAAACATCTGCTGAAATTCCGACAAACTTTAAACAGCGTCGCTACGGCACTACTTTCCAACTAGAATATTTATTCACCACGCAGCGTCATGATGTAAATGATTGTGATCTGCATCGACTATGAGATTAACTTCAACACTCCTACAGAATAATGTTTTTATGAACAGACTTTATAAGTGGGAGGAGCCTGATGATTGACTCCTCGCAAGCACGCTACTTCCTGTTTCCAACATGCACCAGTCAATATGTCACATGCGCCAACATCATGAAAGATCGTGTTCCTTTCTTGTTTTACCTGTTTATTCATGTTTCCTGAGAACTCCTTTGACCTTATGACCTTAGTCCTTCGCTTGGCGTCGGTTGGAAAATTGTACCCAGGAACGTATGGTGCTTTGATTGCTTAATCTGACATGGTGACAATAATGAAAAAAAAAGTTTTTTTTGACCAGGGCTTGAGGGTCATGATTGCAATGCCTGTTTTGTCTGCGTGGTACTGTAGGTAGGTATAGTGCTTGCATCAGACAGGGTTGCAGGTTTTGGTTCATTCCTTTGCGCTTTTTGACCTTTTGTAATGTTAAACAGTTGGCCAATAAATAACATTAAACCGACATGAATAATTAAAATGACCGCGGCTGGCTGTTAAATGGAAATGAGCCCGAAGGTCGGGCCGTCCTGCGTTTACCGTTTCCTCTCGCTGCCCTGATGCGTGTTGACGTGCGCCGGCCCCAGGCCACATGATGCTTGTAATGTACAGTGTAATGTACAACACGCCTTTTATTTCTGTTCCAGTGGAAAGGGAGGTGGTTCAGAAGAGGACCTTTACCAGATGGATGAATTTGCATTTGGAGAAGGTATTTCCACAACTTTAAAACTTTCAGCGAAGATAAAAAAAAAAAAAAAAAAATTCATTTGCATTTCTACTTTGGAAAGTTCATTAAAATCCATCCAGTTTCTGCACATTTTGAAAGAAAATTCAATAACGTTCTTATTGTATCATGTTTTATTTTTTCGTCCTCAGTTGACTGCAGTAAAGTAAGAAAAGGACCCCTCATGAATTATTAATGAACTTTATTGAATTGCAATTGAACTGCATTAATTATACATCAGTGTAGAAACCTCACAAATGGTAAATAAGGGTCTGCAGAGCGGACCGTAGCCTCTTCAGAGCTGTAGTCCGAGAGCCCGATCATCTTCAGTCCGTCTGAAACACTAGAACCAGTCTGAGCCAGACACTTTTAAATGGGGGGAAAACAAGGAGTGACGAATCTTTTGTTTTGCAGCACAAAGCCTCTCTCTTCTGTCAGACGGCACTTGGCGTGGCATCAAATTATCAGCCTACTAATTAACAATCACACGTTTGTGCTCAGTTTATTGATTGAAAAAGTGACGTGGACCCCAGCTCTCCACTGCTCTGGTCTTTTATAAAAATTACCACTTTGTTTATGGAATGGCGACTTGTACGATGATCAATGTTGGAGTCGGGAGACTCCAAAGGTCTCAAAAGGGTCAAAAAGCCTGTTTTTATGTTATGGTTTTTTTTTGTGTGTGTGTGTGTCCCCTCAGTGCAATCCTCCGATGCAAGTGCATGACCTCTTTCGTGACATCCAAGATGGCAGGATCCTAATGGCCTTACTGGACGAGCTGTCTGGCTGCAAGCTGGTGAGATTTCACACCGCCACTCGCTTTTTACTACTTCGATTTTTGCCTTTAATTGTCACATGTGACCCCAAAATGTCATTTCCAGCTCGATGGATTCAAGCCGTCTTCACACCGCATTTTCAGACTGAATAATATAGCCAAGGTCTTGACGTTCTTGGAAGAGAGGAACGTAAGTGTCACTAGTTTCACTGTAGTATTTTCCTGTGTGTGTATATGCATTGAAGTAGAGTTCTGTTGGGCTTTACAGGTGAAGCTGGTCAGTATCGATGCAGCAGATGTTGCTGATGGAAACTCATCTATTGTTCTGGGTCTCATCTGGAACATTATTCTCTTCTTCCAGGTTAGGTTTCAAGAAGCTCACTTCTGTTCTGTTTAATAAATCTGTGCGCTCCCAATAATCATGAACCGTTATAATTATGTTTTTATGATTATTATTTGTTTAGATTAAAGAACTCACTGGCAACATCAAGAGCCAGTTCCCGTCTTCCTCCAGCCTGTCCTCCATCCCCACCAGCTCGGACTCCGATACGTCCCACTCCAGCACCCCGTCTGAGGAGAGGCGGCCTTCCGCTGCGGCCAGAGATCACGGCAAAGCCATAAAGACCCTCCTGCAGTGGGTCCAAAGACGGACTAGAAAGTAAGAGTTGGTTCTTCTCAGGCTTTTTCTGTGAATTTGAGTATTCGTTGGTCTTAAGAAGCAAAAACACTGCCAAGTTGTAACATGTTACAAAAAGTCGACCATTTAAGTGACTATTAATATTTCACAGGGTGAGTTATGGTAAATATTAGATCCTGATCTGCAAAACAGGATACTGGCTTGTCTGCCGTGTTTATACTGGAGTACAGAGCTGATTGGTTGCCACTCTGTCCCACAGATATGGCGTTGCGGTCCAGGATTTTGGAAAGAGCTGGGTGAGCGGTCTGGCTTTTCTCGCCGTCATCAAGTCCATCGACCCCAGCCTGGTAGACATGAGGAGAGCGCTGCTGAGATCGCCCAGGGAGAACATCGAGGAAGCATTTAGAACGGCGCACTACAGTCTAGGCATCCCACGACTGCTGGAACCGGAAGGTGACCATAACACAGTGGCAGTGGTGGCCTAGCCCCGTAATCAGCAGGTTGCCGGTTTGAATCCCGATCCGCCGAGGTGCCACTGAGGTGCCACTGAGCAAAGCACCGTCCCCACACACTGCTCCCCGGGCGCCTGTCATCATCACATCATCACTTTGTTCTTCGCTGGTCGCTTACATGCGTCATTGGAGCGGCTGCGATACGACGCTCACGCGAATGTAGTCTTTTTGTAAAATGTGATGAACTTATAGCGGAATTTGTAGAAATAATAGAAGCTTTGTCAATGCGATCTGGGTATAAAAATTACAGGAAGGTCATGTGAATCTTTCTTTATACGTGGAATGATGCAAAAAACCAACAGGTCCTGTGCGGTTCTCGTGGACTTAAAAAAAATTTAAAAGCAAGGCATAAAGTTAACATTTAAAATTAATTTTAAAAATTAAGTAAGTAAGAATTATATACAGTATTTCTTTATTTAATAATTCATCACAAAACATCAGAACATTAAAAAATTTTACCAAGTAAGAAAAATATTTTCAAAATTATTGAGTTTTATTGAAAATGTTTTATTTATGATGCATGAAAGTGTGCCGACCTCATTCATGGCTCGGCATATCTGCAGATTTTCAACATCACCAAAATTCACTCTAAATGAAACGTCTTTACTCTACTGGAATGGCTTAATTAACCTTTATTTTTCTCTCTCTCAGATGTTACTATTAATCCTCCTGATGAGCAGTCAATAATGACGTATGTGTCCCAGTTTCTTGAGCATTTTCCGGGTACTGAGGAGGTGAGGTTTTTACAGATGCGTGGGAACGTTTGTGGTCCGTACCAATATTGAACGGGTGCTTTTGTTTTCGTGCCCGTAGGAGTATGTGCCCACCACAAGGGTCAGTGCTCGGCTGAATGACTCAGCGGTCAGAAATGGAGCGAAGAGGAATAGAGAGCTGTCGTACGTGGTGAGAAGGGACTGGGTCAAGTCACCGCCCAAGATCTTCATCTCGTCCGTGTCTGAAGACTCCGAGCACCTCAGCTCCGCCTTCGCATGGAAGTCTGCGAAGCGAGCGTGGGCCAGCGAGGAATCGCTGCTGGAGTCGACGCCGAGTCCTGTAGAGGGCTGTCCTCCTGGCCGGCCGCTGGGTTTGGACAAGGAGGACTTGGGCTCCGAGGTCACGGCCAGCCCGCCGCAGTTGTCGTTCGGAGACTCGGTCGCCAACTCTCCGGACTCCTGGAGTGAAATGCCGTTGGAGAAGCTGCCGGAGAGTCGCAGCAGTAGCTCGCTCGTTGACAGTAGTGTAGGCAGCGATCTGAAGGACCCCTGTGACGCATCGCAGTCCAACAGAGAAGAGCCGGGGGCAACTGAGGGGTTTGTAGATGAGGGCAACTTCTCCTTAAGTTCCCTGGACAGTTTACAGGCCCAAACACAACTGTCCTCCAGCCAGGGAGATGGTTATAGCAGCGTCTTGGGAAGAACGCACGATGAAGGGTCAACCCTTGAGGTGTCAGACAAAAGCAAATCCTCGAACAAATGTGCTGTGAGTTCCGAACAAAGAGTGACAAGACCAGCACAAAGTACGGACACTGTGAAGCAGCCTTCTCTTGACTTATCGGGTGAAGCTACTGAATCGGGGTATTTTGCTGAAGAAGCTGAAGAAAGCACATCAACGCATGATAATGAAGGCAAGTCTTCGCCTGAGGCTCAAGGACCTGTCGGGTCTGCTGATGCACTGGAGATAGATCCTCCTGGGATGGAACCAGAAGAAGCTGCTGTCGCAAACCCAGAGAATACGACTGACTGCGAGTATCCCGTTGCAGAGAGAAAACTCAGCTCCTCAACGTCTGAGGAGGACATTGAGCCTGAAGAACTTCAGAGCACGGCCTTCAATGATCACGAAGAACCACATGAAACTGCTTTTGGAGGCTTCTCTGGACAGATGTTGTACGACGAGTTGGAGATATACAAGGCCATTCCAGTATTTGGAAGTGACGAAGAGCAGGGTGATGTGGACACTTGGGATGAAGCAGAAGTAACACCAGTTCCAAGCTTAGAGGATCCGTCCGAGGGTGTCCACGGTCAGGAGACCAAGAGGGACTCACCTGAGGAAGAGGAACCGGACTCGGGTCTTGAATGTGTGGGATTGGGAAGGTCTGTGGACAACGTGACCGTTTTAGTGGGGTATGATGGGAAACGCTCAGAGCTTGTTGCGAGTAAGTCCCAACGTGAAGTCAACGAGTCGTTTGCAATCACGGACGGCGTGAACGAAGGTCGATCAAGTAGTGCAGAGCGTGAACTTGAGCGTGAAAGCCTCTGGAATGGCTCAGGAGGTGTGAGTGGAAAGGAAGGAGGCGCTTCGGATGGGTGGACCGAGTCGAGCGCGGCAGGGTCGTCGAGCGTCAGTGAAAGTGCGGAGCCGAGCGGTGACGCGTCACCAGTGATGCCGCTGGAAATGGCGTACTACTCCCATTACGATGACCCCGTGTGCGAAGTCATTGAGGCCTTCGGTGAACCAAACCAAGAAGCCCATCGGCTCGAGGGTGACGGGCAGCCCCACGGCCATGTTGTCACGGACTGTAGCACTGGCGAAGGACTCGGGATGACGACGGCGACGACTGCTCCTCAGCCTTCTGGAAGCGTGCCTCTGGAGCTGCGCCTGTCGCTCAGCGTGACGCCGCTTCAGCCCGCGCCAGCGCAGAGCAGGCTGCCAGATTCCGATACGGACAGCGAGGAGGCACCGGGGCAACTGCGGGACGAGGTAAATCGGGAAAAATGAAACCCGGAGCTGTATTTACATCTAGATGCATGCAGAGCAGCTTCCATTCATTCGTTCCAGGTTCTGTTGCCCAAACATGTCGACCACCACGCCCCTCCCAAATCTCATCCACTTTAGATGGTTCTGGAGATCCCAGCGTTCTATTTACCTTGATTCATTTGCATTCGAGCTGTGCTGTGTTTGCACGGATGGCCCTGACACACATTTATGCCCATGATTTATGATTAGATGGGACATGCCGCGTCTAGATCGCTGAAAGCAAACAGATGCATGAATTAACGCAGTATCAGAATATCAGTCGGATGATGAGCCTGAACGGTCGCACGCTGCAATGAATGCGATATTGTTGTCCCCCCTGCATGTGATCAGGCCACCGAGAGCCCGGCTGCACCCACGGGGGAACAGGCCTCCGCGGGGACTGACGTAGCGGCTGAACACTGTGAGCGGGTTGATGCCAGAGAAAACACAACGGCTCCGAGGTAAAACTCTATTATTAGGGCTGTTGCTCCGGGTTACAACACCAAAAATGGTATTTGGGTATTGTTGAGGTTTTTTTTTTTTTTCTCCCATTTTTAGCCAAAGCTGCAGGGTCTTTTTGGATAATGAGGCATGTACGCTGATCAGCCACCGCATTAAAACAACCGAGGAATACACAGATAGCTGGATGCCTTTATGGTTACTGTACAAGTACCGCAAGATAACATTTAGAGCAAACCGGCAGATACTCACTTCATTTACATTTACAGCATTTACCAGATGCCCTTATCCAAAGCGACTTACAGTCAGTAGTTACAGGGACAGTCCCCCCCGGAGACACTCAGGGTTAAGTGTCTTGCTCAGGGACACAATGGTAGTAAGTGGGAATCGAACCTGGGTCTTCTGGTTCATAGGCGAGTGTGTTACACACTAGGCTACTACCACCACATTTCAGCTGTTGTTTTCAACAAAGATAAATGAAATATAAGTTAATGAATAAGTAAAAGTGAATATCTGATTATTGTTGCAGATATGGTAGATAATTGGGGTGGTAGTAGCCTAACACACTCTCCTATGAACCAGAAGGTCACAAAGTCACAGGTTCGAACCCCTCCCCACCATTGTGTCCCTGAGCAGGACACTTAACCCTGAGTGTCTCCAGGGGGGGACTGTCCCTGTCACTACTGACTGTGAGTCGCTCTGGATAAGGGCATCTGGTAAATGCTGTAATTAGAGATCTTTTTCAAAAAGTTAATTATGTATGTGGGCACAGAAGCGTGGAATGGGAACCAGTTGGGGACGGACATTCGGAAGGGCAACGCACGGGAAGTGAAGGTCCTTCTGATTGAACAGAAGTGCTGCAGTAGCTCAAATTGATGGTGTCACAACTTGGACTGTGCAGCTCCAGACCAGCCGGAGTGTTCAGCAGCATGAGGGGAACCTCCATAATATTAGGCAGGTGGTTGTAACTTAGCTACACCCCTTAATTGGCTCCAGGCTGTGCTCCTTGTTTCCATCTGTTTGAGTATTTTATAGATTTTTGTCCTACGGTATTCCCCAGAAATGTTCCGCGTTTCCGCAGTGAGAATTATTACTTTTTCGATTGCACTTAAATAAATCATTTTATATCCGAGCTGCAGTTCAATAAAACCTGTTTGTTTTGTGTGAAAAAAACAGCGTAGAAAATGTCAAGGATTCCACTGATTCGGGAACGGGGGTCGACCCTGAAGAGTGCCAGGTTTGTTCTGTCCTCTTCTTTTTTTATTGATTTAGTTGTAACAGTTTAACAAGACTCTGTTTTTCTGTTAATAAATGAACTTCTGTCCGCAGACTGAAAGCCAGAGAAGTTCTGAGTCGTACACAACAAGCAGCTTTGAGAGAAGGTACAAAATTGCACCGTACAGTTACTGATTCCATATATATTTATCTCTATCCTGCTTCACCTGATATATTACATGTTATATTAAACCAAAGGGAGGTTGAAGCAGAGCAGCAGGCGCCTTCAGACTTGTCTGAAGTCCACCTCATCCTCATCTTGTGGGTTGTCCTCTACTGCCTCCTTGTCCTGCCTCAGATGGATTTCTGGGCTCTTCCACATCTCCTCCTCAATCTTGACGACTGACCGTGCCTTAGCACAGGCACGTGAGGCCCAATGAAGTCATCAGACAGCTCAATAAATGTAGTCTACAAGGTTTATTATAAAAAATAAAAAAAAAACTTTACATAGTCCATATATGAAGAGCATATAATTATGCACCACGTCACATGGGTTAATTGCTGTGTTTTAGGTATCTTCTGTACAGAACAGAAGATAAACGCCATTTATATTCTTCTTTTCTTGGTCTTAGAGGTTAATGAAAAAAAAAAGCCATGCCCCTGTTTGAAACTGTTTTATATGAAATGAAAGAATTTGAGATTTCTATGTAGGGAAAATTATATTGTCTGCACAACATTTATTTGCATTTATATTTGGAATGGTACCAGTTTTTAAAATGTTGTTCTTTTGCACTTTTTCAACACAAACTGCCAAAGACAAAGGTATTTTAATGCTGAAAAAGTACTGCAGTGGGTATAAATGAACTAAAAATATTAATGTTCAATTGTTATTCAGCAAATGATGACATGATTGTTTAATCTTTTAATGATCTTAGCCTATTCAAAATAATGTCTAGTGTGTAACCAATAATTTCTAGCTGTACAATTTGTCTATCATATATAATTATTTGTGATTGACATATCTGAGGTATGCGTGTACATTTAAAGCCTAAGGAACCTGATAAAAAAAAAAACAACAAAAAAAAACATGCTTTACAAATGAAATATGTAAGTTTAACTTTTGCTCAAATGCATACTACCCTTTTTTATGTTTTTCAATGTAATAAAGTGCTTCATTCAAAAATATTTAAAATTAATTTCACTAATAATAATTACAGTTTGCTTAATCTGCGGGACCACATCATATTTACATAGTTTTGCATCAGGCTCACTTGCATACACATACACGCTGCATAATGCCAACATGATTGAATGTTCATCACACTTTTTATATCGTTCTAAAAGCACCCATCAAGGGCAATAAATGAAATGCTACAACCTTGACTCAATGTATCATTTTTTTAAAAATTGATCTTCGTCCAAACACGTGACCATGCATCTCATGAATGGCTGCTGGATCTGTTTTTCCGAGACTTTCGAATACGAGGAGCGCCACCAAGCGGTCAAAGGCGATTGGCATATTTTAATTGGAGCAGTTTTCCCTCACACGTGGTATATAGTAGATCTTAGTTATACAACATTATATACAGACGTGCAGATATACAGACAACAGTAAAACTCTTTGCAAAGCAGGCACTGTCGTCTGGGAACATGGCTTGGGTCAGGGTCACATCTACGTAGATCCAGGACCCGAACTTCTCTGAAAACGTTATCTGAGCGGACTTCACCAGCTCCCTGATGGCGTCGTGGCTGAATGCTATGCACTTGGAACCGGAGTAACTCTGCAAAACTATTAACGATTATTTGACCTCACGTCTGGCAGAAACATTTATCTCCTGTCAAAGTAAAAGCCTTCGTGAATACAAAGGCGCCAAGGCCGATCATTCCGTCGTCCTTGTTACGTCTCGGAGTTTGCACTGTGAACTACAGGAACATTTTGAATATGTGTTGTCCTCTGATGTTTAAGTAAATCTTACACACCTTGCCCCTGCGTCGACCGCTCTTCCGCCATCAGTTTGCGTGGACTTTTATTTTGAAATTAAATCCGCGCATGCGCGTCTGGACCGTGGCTACTGCTGGCTTCACGTGAACTTCTGGAGTCTGATAACAGCGGGAGGGAATGGAGAAAGCAACGCGGCTATGTTCCCACCAGAGGGCCGAATAAAGGCGTTTTATTAGGCGAGGACGCTGGCCCTGGACGTTCTGGACGCACGCTCGGTGTAAGCGCCGCGATTCGCCGTTTCAATCATTCGGGAGTCAATTAGCCAGCATAGCTAGCAGCTCTCGTTGCATGCGAGCTAGTTAGCTAGCCGCATGGCTAACGGTGATAGTTTACTTCTTTATTCATGGTTGTATATATATATTTCTAGTGTATAAATGCACAACACGAGAAGCTCCCGGATATAAACGCCGCGATTGCGCACGCGTTTTGTGCGCGGTGCCGCGTAGCTGTTCGGCTAGTTTAACGAGCGGCCGCCGTTTCCAGTGGGGTGTTTTTGAAGTTGACTCTTTATTCTGAATTGAGAATATGGTTTAAGTCGTCCAGAAGGAAACGTCCATTTGGCCGGCTGGGTTTAGCTCATCAGGGTGGCGACCCTGCCTAGAAGCCCCCGTCGGGCTTCCTTTATTCCGCCAAGGCCAAGGTCGCACCGAGGCCTAACGTCACTGTCACCCGCATTTAGAGATTAAAAAAAGGCTTTAATCTCGATCGATATTTTAACGAAGGTGCTAAAGACGTTCACGTCCAGCTAGCGAGGTGCGGCGTTATATTGATGCGGCTGGATTTCATTCTTGGTGCCGGTGTTCAGGTTCGCGGGTTTGGGCTTTGGGCCATTTTTCTATCGCAGAACTCCGATTTTGCAATTTTTTTTATTCATTAATTGTATTATTATTTTGTCCTCATTATTGTATGCAATGCTGGACCGCATTTGTGCCTGAAGATGTTGGTCGACGATTAAGAATTTTTTAAATATTTTTTTTTACTCTCGTAAGTTCGCGCTTGTAGTGGTCTGTGATTTGTGGTTCTGATAAATCTGGCTGCTTTGTTCAAGATTCGAGTGATTTTATTGTCCGTACAATAGCACACAGTGTCTTTAAATACAGTTTCCCACAGAAATATATATATTATACATGAAACGTTCATTTAACTACGCTAAAAAAGGACAACATCGTATAAGGCACTTCAAAGTATCTAAATCACTGTTGTCATCATTTAAAGCTGCTCGATGCGATGCTCATGAGCGAACGATGAGAGAGTTTCAGTATAAACCATCAGGACTGTCAAACCGTCCCCGTTGTCCAACTTAAGGTGGTGGAGACAAGTGCTGCAATCACAGCAAAAGCTCCCAAGATTTGGATACATGCAACTCTTAAATTTTTTATTTTTTTATTTTTTATTTCATAGTCCTGCGTCTTCAGTTTGGTTCTATAACGTGGGGTGATGGGCTGGATCTAAACGTCTTTGTAGCTCCAGTGAAAGTGAAGTGATTGTCATTGCGCAACACTGCAGCAGAGCACACAGTGACGCAACGAAATGTGTCCTCTGCTTTTAACCACCACCCTTAAAGATCAGTAAGCAGCCATGACAGGCGCTTACTATTAAGCTGAATGTGCTGAACAAGAAAAAAATTGTCGCTTCCACAAGTGCTCTGTTTTCCCAGACAGTTTTATTGAGTGCATTTTACAAATATTCATTTTCAGTGCCTCTGCTTACTGTAGTTTCGTAGCACACCAATATATGATAAAGCACACCGCCCTGATAATTATGCTGTAAGTGTTAAAAATTTCCATCTAGGCCTAGACAGAGAATAAGCTCGCGTGGTTTTGCTCACTGTGATATATTTGGCCATGATTAGCATTGCTTCGGTGCACGATATAATGAATTTGGCTCTCACACTGTCCCACATGGAGGCCACGCCCAGCGCTGTGTTCCTGCACTTGTCTAAGTGTACGGCATGTGGCCTGTGGCATCGAACTGTCAAATGTTAGATTTCCAAAACCTAATGAGAGTCCTTAATGAAGGTTTACTAAAGCCAGAAAAAAAAAAAAGACTTGGAGATGCAAACACTGCAAAATTTATTTTGACGGTCAGGGGTTCCGTTTATTAATATACAGGGTGGGCCAATTATATGGATACTCCTTCATAAAATGCGAATGGTTGGTGACATTGAACACATTTTATAAGTGGTCAGAAACTTGTAAATAACTCATGAAAGAATAAAGTTATGTCAAAACCATTGTTTTTCTCGTGAAATTACCAATAAATCTGATGTCACATGACCCTCTTACTATTGGAAAAAACAAAAGTTGTATCCAAGATGGCCGACTTCAAAATGGCCACTATGGTCACCACCCATCTTGAAAAGTTTGCCCCCTCACATATACTAATGTGCCACAAACAGGATGTTAATATCACCAACCATTCCCATTTTATTAAGGGGTATCCATATAAATGGCCCACCCTGTAGAACATTTAGCATTACCTTGTTTTAAGCAAACAGCAAATGCGTTCACCTGCCAGTCAGTAAAATATCAGCGTGAAAGTCTTTTTATTTTCAGGGCGTTGAGAGGAATCCGCATCTCAGGCTGTGCCTGTCCATCAACTGATTATTAAAAGGTGTGTCTTAAGACCATATGTAGATATTATGCAAATGCAATTACCATTAACTGTAATTGTGTAGCAAAAGGACTAGTTTTTTTTTTTTTTTTTTCTTTTTTTTTTTTCCTTTTTTTTTATCAATGGTTGATGAAGCTGGCTGTTCATGACCTCATGAGAGGGATTTATTTTTTCCTCTCTTTAGACGTGTAAGCACAGCGATTCCATCATAAGATAAACAGCATTACCGAACGGGAGTATATCATGTCTGAATGTTCTTTTCTGTTCTAGCTCATTGAGAAGAGCGATGCAATGCAGGCGTATGAGCTGATAGAAGAGCGCTGATAATGAAGCCCAGAATAAGCTCTCCCTGGTCACCGAGCAGAGTGTCCAAGGGCCAACCTGTGAGTGCGCCATCCATCTTTCTCCTTTCTGCCGGGTTATCACACTGCTGTACACAAAACTCTTGCCAATTTTATCCAGAGCAGGGCCAACTTTTAAAACCCGCTAATTGATCAAACACATACTTTAGGGAGTCCGCTTTTCTCTCGGTCTGGCGGCCGTTGATGTGCTTTAGCTTTTCATCGGCGGTGACTCCCAGTGTTTTGGTTCCGCAGTAAGCTATAGAAGAACACGATGAAATGAGATAAACACTGGACGTCTGGAGACCCCCAAGCATGGCAGGATTACAGCTGGTGACCCCTGCCTCCTCACCCATGGGACCCTTCTTTGGCCTCCCATGGCAACAGGAAGCTATCCATGACAACATTTATACACCAAGGAAATATCAGGCAAGTTTAACCCACCCATGTATTGGGCCCTTTGAAGTCAGTTAAATTTTTTCCTAAATTCCCTTTTTTATTTTCATTTTAATTCTTCTGAATTCCAGGTTATAATTGTATTTCACTTAAAAACTGTGATTATGGAGTGGATGGGACAAAAGTACAAATGCAATATGACAAACCACATTTAATGACTGTTCAAAGTGCTTGGGCATTTACTGTTTACTTTCGTAAACCATTTTCATGTAACGTGCATTTCATGCAAAGAACTATTTCACAATATTACAAAAATAGTAAGGGCTTCACGTTTGAAATCAACAAAAAAATTAACTCTTGCAAAAAGAGTTCTTCCAATTCCTAAAAAAAATTGTTTGGCTATTGTTCAGCTCTGAACTTGGCACTAAGGGTCGAATTGCGATAATAGGCGCTGTATTTCATATTGTCTCTTTTTCGGTTATTGTCTGAGTAGTATTACACCAATATGATTGTTATAAATTGTATTATTATTCATGCAATGCCACATTTTTTCTAGTTAGTCATTTATAGGGGTGTATATTGGCAAGGATAACACGATATGATACGTATCATAATAAACTGTACATATTCTACAGTTCACTGAAAATGTAAAACCAGAAGTGAAATACAATGCTGTGATAGGTCTGACATGTTTTGCGATTTCACTCTGCCTGAAACGGCAAGCAGTAATTCAAAGTACCCAGCTGTACAGCGCCATCTACAGGAGTGGAGGTTGTCGCCGCACGCTGACCCTCATCTGTGCTGACTTCACTAAAGGAAATGCTTGACAGTACCACTTGGTGGACTAAATTTGTATACTTAAAATATTGCTATTTGATGTCTCTGTATCGATAAAATATTGCCTAGTCATTTATTATGTTCACATGGTATTTGGCTAATTGCGATTTGAAAAGTGGCGATCATAAAATTTTCGTGTTATTTTTTAAAAATATTTTAGACTAGTTTTGTCCCAACACAGTGTGTCTACTTCTGTTTTCAGGTTGAACTTCTTGAAGCAGCTCTTGAACACAATACTATTGTTTGCTTAAATACTGGCTCAGGGAAGACCTTTATTGCAGTGCTCCTAACAAAAGAGCTCTCCCACCAAATTCGGGGAGCCTACAGAGACAGCGGGAAGAGAACCGTTTTCCTGGTCAATGCAGGTAAGAGGTCACATTGGGGTTTATTGTCCGTTTTTGCTGTTAATATCCCGGCACTTTGCAACATCTGTTGTGCATTTACTTCCTTGTAAAGCGGCGTCTGTGGTTCAGCAAGCGGCTACTGTTAGGACCCACTCAGATCTTCGGGTCGGGGAGTACACAGAGAATGCATTGTCATGGACGGAGGAAAAGTGGAGCCAAGAAATCCGAGGAAACCAGGTGAACTTTTTTCTCCCCCCTCGATGTTGCTCTGCTGACACGTCTCAGAAATTTTCATGTCAATTTCAGGGCGTCATTTAAATCACAAGAGGATTCAATCTTCCCTTGAACTGTCATCCTGTAATCTTTCTGTGGGGGGTAATGCGCTCGCTCCTCATGCAGCCTTTTCTTCTTCTGTAATGTCGCTCCTTGCAGGTGCTCGTTATGACATGCCACATCTTCCTACATGTGCTAAAGAACGGATTCTTGCCACTATCAAAAATCAACCTGGTGGTTTTTGATGAATGTCACCTTGCAATCACGGACCATCCCTATCGGGAAATAATGAGGGTAAAATTACAGTCTCTCTGTTAAACTGCTGCTGGATGACCATGTCACCCTTGCTAAAGCGAGGACAAATATATCTCATCTGTCATCCTTTGGAAGGCCGTGTCATTTCAGCCACTTTCTTTTTTTAATAGATGATATTTAGCTCTTGATATTGAATTGAGTGACTGTAGCAGACAAAAAGGCTATTTGCATAGAATAAGTAGTAATATTTATGCTTTTGGTGAGATAATAAGATGGATATTAGACCATGAATATTACATTTATATTTCGATATCAAAGCAGATGTCTAAGCAGAGCTCTATTTAACGTGATCTTTCTCCATGAGCCACAGTTTAGTTTTCAATTTTCACTTTTCTTTTTTACTTTCCTGTAATTGGTGAGTAATAAACCCCTCTGAAATTTTCAGTTATGTGAGGACTTTCTGTGCTGTCCCCGAATCCTGGGTTTGACTGCTTCCATTTTAAATGGAAAATGTGACCCAGGTGACCTGGAGGAGAAGATACAAAACCTCGAGTGGATTTTGAAAAGCAACGCGGAAACAGCCACGGACCTTGTCGTGTTGGACAGGTAAATTCTGAGAGTTATGCGGTGATGAGGATCCAATGCTGACTCGCGTATTGGCTTTTAGATATGCCTCCCAGCCCCGCGAGGTGGTCCTGGACTGTGGGCCTTATGAGGACAAAAGCGGCCTCTCTGTGCAACTCTTGACCGAGTTGGATGAAGCCCTTCGTTTCCTCGACGACTGCAACATACCTGCACAGCGAGAGGATCGAGAACCTACATTCATTGCCAAACAGGTCTGCATTGATCAAATAGTTAATTTACAAGCTGTTTACCAACAATTATCATTATGCATATAGTAATTAATTGTATGTATTAAGACATGTAAATACATTCTAAATTAAAATCTTGGTAGCTCACTTTGTCAAAGTACTGGATATTTCCAGGCAATTTCATTGGTCTGATGTGACTAGGTTATATGTGTTGGCAGCAGGAAGCTAGCTGGCCTGTGAAAATTCATAAATTAGCAGCATCGTTGTAAAAGCCGCAGTCCAGAATTTAGAGTGTATGAGCTTTTGAAAAAAAAAATATCTTGACTACTTAAACGCCGTTAATGTGGCTGAGAATAAAAAAAAAAAAAACACATTGAAATGTAAAATAAGAGGTTGGAACTTTTGACAACCTACATCTTTGCTTACATCGTCCTCTTTTTCATTTTTTTTTGTGAGACTTTCAATTTCACTGCTTTTTTTTTTTTCTTTCTCAGTTTCACTGCTGGCTTTTCAGTCACTCTGCCTCGTTTTACATTTTGTTGGACTTCTGGCACAGTTCACCCCTGTGGGCGGGGTTTCGCCTCATTGGCCAGCAGCTAGTTGAGTGACAGCTCTGTTCGTCTGAACTAGTGATGGGAAGCACGGCTCTTGATTTATCATCCGTCACCTCATATTTTAACCTTATTAGGCGAATTTGAATGCTTTGTGTGTTGTTTAATCATATTTGCCAAGTAAGGCTAAAATGTGAGTTTCAGAAAAGAACCGAACCCATCACAACTCTGAACTCTCGCTGCGAGATCTCGCTGCCCTTATCCAGAGTGACTTACAATCAGTAGTTACAGGGACAGACTCTCAACAGTTACAGGGACTGTCTCTGTCACTCAAGTACTTGCTGGCCAATGAGTCGAAGCCCCGCCCAGCCACATGAGAAAACTGTGCCAGAAGTCAGAGTTCTCAGGCAGCAATATACCTTTCTAATGAAACACTCGAAGATGGCTGCCTGAATATTTTTTTTTTATCCTTTACATGCGTCTGCCATATAAAGGAATAGATTTGAGGTGGCAGTCATTTCACAGTGACTAATTTCTGCCTTAGGAAGTAGTTTTGGTGATGATGCCATTGCCGGAGACCATTGTTTTTCATATGTGAAGTTCCGTCATAGTAGCCCAAGTATAAGACTTTTTAAACAGATTGACTAACACACCTTTTTGCACCTCTGATCTCATTCTAACATAATTTCTTGTTCTTTGTCAAGGTGTTAAATGACTGCCGGGCAGTACTGGCGGTTCTGGGCCCATGGTGTGCCGATAAGGCAGCGGGGATCATGGTGCGGGAGCTGCAGAAGTACATCAAACACGAGCAGGAAGACCTGAGCAGGAAATTCCTGCTGTTTACAGACACCATTCTGCGCAAGATCCACGCACTGTGTGAGGAGCACTTCTCCCCGGCCTCCCTGGACCTGAAGTACGTGACCCCCAAAGTGATCAAGCTGCTGGAAATCCTGCACGAGTACAAGCCGTTTGAGCGGCAGCAGTTTGAAAGCGTTGAGTGGTACAACAACCGCAACCAGGACAACTATGTTTCCTGGAGCGACTCTGAAGATGAGGATGAGGACGAGGAGGTGGAGGTGAAGGAGAAGCCTGAGGCTAACTTTCCCTCTCCATTCACCAACATTCTGTGTGGAATCATTTTTGTTGAGAGGCGATACACTGCAGTTGTTCTGAACCGGTAAGTTTAAATCATGCATTTTTAAATAACAGTTTTAAAAAGTATACTTCGACTGCATGATAGTGATTATTAAAATGACATTAAAAAATTTAATTCCCAGGCTTATCAAAGAGGCAGGCAAACAGGACCCAGAGCTGGCATACATCAGCAGCAACTTTATTACAGGCCACAGCATCGGCAAGAACCAGCCTCGCAACAAACAGATGGAGGTGGAGTTCAGAAAGCAGGAGGAGGTGAGAGGATCCTGGTCCATGTTCTTCTCCCCCATCCCCCTTCCTCACTGGTACAGCCTTTTTACGATGTGTGTGTGGGGGTTTTATTTATCTATCCCACCCCCCTCATCCTCCAGGTTCTACGCAAATTCCGGGCACATGAAACCAACCTGCTCATTGCAACTAGCATTGTGGAGGAAGGCGTTGATATTCCCAAGTGCAATTTGGTGGTTCGTTTCGACTTGCCTACGGAGTACAGGTCATACGTGCAGTCCAAAGGTCGAGCACGAGCTCCTGTCTCCAACTACATCATGCTGGCAGACAGTGAACGAACAAAAGCATTCGAAGAGGACCTCAAAACCTACAAAGCGATAGAAAAGGTCTTTTAGTGCTTTATTGTTTCTACTACTGAGAACACGATGCATGTGCTCATTGCGCGTATATGGTCTGTCTGCAGATCCTTAGGAATAAATGTTCCAAATCAGCCGAGTGCAGCGAGTTCGAGGCGGAGCCGGTGGTTGATGATGACAATGTTCTTCCGCCATACGTTCTTCGGTCTGAAGAGGGAGGACCCAGAGTTACAATCAACACTGCTATCGGACACATCAACAGGTTTTTTTTTTTTTTTTTTTTTTTTTTAAATACAGATTTTGCATTTTTTACTTTTTGTTTTTATACACTGTCTTTTTGGATCAAACTTGCAGATACTGTGCAAGACTCCCAAGCGACCCGTTTACTCACCTGGCACCGAAGTGTAAGACAGTGGAGCTGAGGGACGGACGTTACCAGTCTACCCTCTACCTGCCAATTAACTCTCCTCTTAGAGTGCCTGTGGCTGTGAGTGGAGCTTTTCATTGCTAATGTCGCAGTGTGCAGTGGCAGTAGAGTCATCTTGGGATGTGTTCTTTTCCTTGCCAGGGGCCTATAATGAACTGTGCAAGACTGGCTGAGAAAGCTGTTGCTCTCCTCTGCTGTGAAAAACTACACAAAATAGGTAATTAGATTTTTAAAAATATATAAAATGTCCATATTTTTGCAATCAATTTTGCAAAACCTTCTGTCATCAAAATTCTGCATATACACTGGCCAATATGTGTGTATATATTTTTGTTAGATTTTAAATGGCATAGGAAACATTTTCAGTGTTATTGAAAAGTTAAAAATTTAAGGAAAAACCAGCCCGTACACACAATAATCAAATAATATAGTAACAAGAATAAAATAATTATACACACACAAAAAAAAAAAAAGACCAAAAAAGAACCCCATAGCTTATAGAATTGTACCCCTTATCTTCTCATCTTTACACTGGCCCTTGTGAGTAAATTTGCCAGCTCCTGCTTAAATTGGAATTATTGCTCTTATTCCTCAGGCGAATTGGATGATCATCTGATGCCTGTTGGAAAGGAGACTGTAAAGTATGAAGAGGAGCTGGATTTGCATGACGAGGAAGAGACAAACGTGCCAGGTAAACGTTGCCTACCGGATCAATTTTATACATTTTAAATTACATTTTATCATTCACAGACTCAGGAAACCCTGCTATTCTACTGCTCTTAGACCTTAGTGCAGCCTTCAACATGGTTGATCATGGAATTCTGCTGTCTTGCTTAGAACACATGATTGGAATCAAAGGATTGGCACTACATTGCTTTAAATCCTATCTGAGTGAAACAGTTAAGCGGGGCGACACGTTCTTGAAAGCACCACTTTCATATGGGGTCCCTCAGGGGCACGTCTTTGGCCCTATGCTCCTTTTACTGTATATGCTGCCATTAGGTTCTATTTTTAAAAATATGGTAACTCGTATCAATTTTAGTCTGACTACACACAGATCAGCCCTTCAGTGAAACATGATACACCAACACCCCTGAAGGACTTGGACAGCTTGAAAGATGTTAAGGCATGGACGGCCTTAGGTTTTCTTAGGTTAAATCATAAAATAATCTAACTGCTTATTATTGGCCAACGTTACGTAGGTTATTTTGAAAATCAGATGTTGCCCTTTGTGAGGAAACCTGGTGGTGATAATTGACAATAACTTGAATTTCACAAGGCAGTTAAATATATTGGTTAAAAAAAAAATCCATCTTAATCATCTAACCATGCATGCTCCTACTAGATCACTTAGATCTGCAGAACAATTACTCCTCAGTGTTCTAAGATCCAGGTTAAAACATGCGAGTTATTAGTTGGTTGCAGGATCTTCACAATCTGGTTATTAAGTCAAGGCTAAAAACGCTATGTTATACATTGGCTTTGAACACTTGACTGTATTTATTTGTGTTCCAATTATTGTAAAATATTTTTTTTTAATCTTATATTTTTATAATTTGAAATATTTATTGTAAAACACTTGGTTAACAGCTGCAAGTTTTTTAAATAAACGTGCTCTACTATACTGCCTTGATTTAACAGGGAGGCCGGGATCCACCAAAAGACGGCAGTGCTACCCAAAAGCTGTAAGTGCTGAACTAATAATTTTTTGCTAAACCAGCAAATCCTTGTGGACCTCTGTCTTACGTGCCTGCAAAATGTTTGAATTGTGTCTGCAGATACCTGAATGTCTTCGGGGCAGTTACCCTGTACCAGAACAGGCCTGTTACCTGTATGTAATAGGCATGGTTCTCACAACCCCTCTGCCGGATGAGCTCAACTTCAGACGCAGGAAGCTCTACCCTCCAGAAGACACCACCAGATGCTTTGGCATTCTGACCGCAAAACCCATACCTCGGGTATATGCTCTGGAATGATCTCTGAGGGATATTCTCATGTTGCTTTATAATGCTTTGGATAGTGTTGATTTATTTGCTTTATAATATGAATGTTTGTATTGTTAGTGCTAGAGCTGGGCGATATGGCGCAAAAAAAAAGATCACTATATACTTTCCCATATTGAACAACAATTTTTTCTCAAATTGATTTTGCCAGACTTAAACCGAAGATACGAGATAATAAACAGTTTATTAACATGAAACCATGACTATACCTACCCCCTCATTCACTGTCTGCCATGAGGTTCCATTCAACAGATAACAGTTTACAGTTTTCAAAGTTACCATTACTTTGGCACTTTGTTTGCTTTTAATAGATACTAAAGAAAAGTCTGAGTTCTGCACCATTTAACCGCATCGAATTGCTCACAGTATTGATCAGTTTGCCCGCTGCTTTCAGATACCCCACTTTCCGGTGTACACGCGATCAGGCGAGGTCACAATCTCCATTGAGCTGCGCAAGTTCGGCTTCTCCCTCACAGTTCAACAGCTGGAGCTCATCACACGTCTGCACCAGTACATCTTCTCACACATACTCCGGCTTGAGAAGCCCGCTCTGGAGTTCAGACCCACTGATGCTGACGCGGCCTACTGCATTCTACCTCTCAATGTCGGTAAGGTGGCTCGCGCAGGTCAAATAGAACATCCAGCCTTTTCCATGTAACAGTGTTTTCTCTCAATGTGTTGTCGTCTGGCTGATAAAGATGCTTTATGGAGCAAAAACTGAACTCCGGCGTATGTGTGTTCTCAGTTGACAATTCCAACACCCTAGATCTGGATTTCGAATTTATGGAGGACATTGAAAAGTCAGAGGCACGCATTGGCATTCCTAACACCCAGTACACAAAGCAAAACCCTTTCATTTTCAAATTGGAGGACTACCAGGATGCTGTCATCATTCCAAGGTGAGTTGGGGTTGAAATTTGTTTTGAATATGACTTAAAAGGCTAGACTTTGGGGAAGAAAGTGTGCACTTTTACTCTTTGGTTTTGTTGTGAGCATCAACCCTTGAAGGGTTCTTTTTACTTCCACACTTCAGGTATCGCAACTTTGACCAGCCTCATCGATTTTACGTGGCGGACGTGTACACAGACCTGACGCCCCTCAGCAAATTCCCTTCCCCCGAGTACGAGACGTTTGCTGAGTACTACAAAACCAAGTACAACCTGGACCTGTCCAACCTTAACCAGCCCCTGCTGGATGTCGATCACACATCCTCCAGGTGAACCCTCGAAGTCTGGCAGGGACTATGTTTCGTGTGTTTTAAGCACATTAAACATTAAAGCCGATGTGTGTGTGTTTTTCATCTCCAACAGATTGAATCTCTTGACTCCTCGCCACCTGAACCAGAAGGGGAAAGCCCTTCCCCTCAGCAGTGCCGAGAAGAGGAAAGCCAAATGGGAAAGTCTACAAAATAAACAGGTAATGACCTACCAGATGCTGAGTGTGACCACTGTGAATTCCACAGCCTGGTGGTCTTTGTATCGACACACTCTGCTGACATGTCTTGTGCTTATGTTCTTATGCTTTTCAATACACGTTCCGCCATCTGTTACAGATTTTAGTTCCTGAACTTTGTGCCATTCACCCCATCCCTGCCTCGCTGTGGAGGAAAGCAGTCTGCCTTCCCAGCATCCTCTACAGACTTCACTGCCTTCTCACTGCAGAGGAGCTCCGAGCTCAAACTGCCACTGATGCTGGCGTGGGCATGCAGTCCCTGCCCCCTGACTTCAGGTGTGTCTGAATACACCTAAAGGCTTCAGAAACCATTCTAATGCAAAAAGTTTAGATTTATTTATTTTCCTGTTTAATTGCAATTCATCCACAGTTCGCGCTGTATTGCAGCTTATGGCTCACGATCCATTTGATTAGTAAATCAGGCAGGTGTATTTTCTCATCGCCTTAGATCCAAATTCCTTTTATGTCTTGGTCAGCCTCAAGCAAACACATACAAACATTATCAGTTATTATAAATCAATATAAACACACACTCACTTAAATACATTCATTTCTATTAATATTACAAAATCATCCAAAAGTTTAATAGAATTTTAATTATAACCGGGGGTTTCTTGTGTGGGCAAACATCTCTAAATATCTCCTTTCTGTCCTGTAACATACAGGTATCCCAATTTAGATTTTGGATGGAAGAGATCCATCGACAGCAAGGCTTTCATTTCATGTTCCAGTGCGTGCGCGGAAGATGACGATCACTGTAAGCTCGACTTTGAGCCGGTCCCCGGGTCTGAAGACAGCCCTCTCCCATGTGAGAACTGCAGCACGCCGCCAGGTGAAAAGCTAGAGACCCACTCACCCCTTGCGACTGGCCTGCAGCCACACTGCGACCAAGACAAGTGCAACTGTGCCCGCAACAGGGACCTAACCAATGGCACAGAAGATGGACAAGACGCTTGTCAGTGCTCCAGCCCTAGCATGCTGGAGGTCGAGACGCAGACACAGACCACTACCTCAGTTGCTGTGCAGCCCTCTCAGAGTACCACCAGCCAGCCCAAGGCCAGAGATGAATGTACTCCAGGCAGGAGCGGCGATCTCGACGATGGACATGTGACAAAACCTACCTCAGAACGTTGCCCGGTGGTCAGGGTGGCAGGCAGCACCACAGCACCTTCGCCTGTTGCTTTAGGAGCATCTGAGGCAACAGCTGTAAGTACAGTTGGACGCTCTGGAGATTCTCCAGAAACTCTGGGCCCAAACCCAGGCCTCATCCTCCAGGCCTTGACCCTCTCCAACGCCAGCGACGGATTCAACCTTGAAAGGCTGGAGATGCTGGGCGACTCTTTCCTCAAGCATGCCATCACCACCTATCTGTTCTGTACGTATCCTGATGCCCACGAAGGCCGTCTGTCCTACATGAGGAGCAAGAAGGTGAGTGAGGAGACCATTGTCCAATTATTTGTCATCCTTGACCCATTCATCTGTCCTTGGGGTAGAGTCTTTTGGTTAGTTATATTCCATATAGAATTATTGCTAATAGATCTGCCGATATCCAGTATGTCACAAACCATCCAATAGTGTAGAATGGAGCTAATGTAAAAGTGCTGTGAGAGAGATGAGTGTGCTAAAAGAGATATGATTGCTCCCAGTGGCAGAGTGATTAGGGAAATGCAATTAAAAATATTACAACCTTAATTTAAATTCAAATTCAAATTTTATTTGTCACATACACAGTCATACACGGTATGATATGCAGTGAAATGCTTTCTGCAACTGCTACAGACCACAGTATTGCAAATGTTGCAAGTAAACAATGAACCAATATGCAAATATTGCAAACATAACCAAGTATTACACTTTTACGTCTTTAACATAAAATATGTGTAACTGGTAGGGTGAAGGTGTGCAAATGAGTTACAGTTTTTACAATGTTTAAAGAAAGAGAGAATACTTAGATACTTAGAAAGTGAAATGTGCATGAATATACACATACGTATGTTTGTGTGTGTATATGTATGTATGTATATGTACAGTACAGGCCAAAAGTTTGGAGGTGGTAGTGGGTAACACACTCGCCTATGAACCAGAAGACCCGGGTTCAAATCCCGCTTACTACCATTGTGTCCCTGACCAAGACACTTAACCCTAAGTTGCTCCAGGGGGACTGTCCCCTGTAACTACTGATTGTAAGTCGCTCTGGATAAGGATGTCTCGTAAATGCCGTAAATGTAATTCAATGTGTTTTCTTTATTTTCATGACCATTTACGTTGGTAGATTCTCACTGAAGGCATCAAAACTATGAATGAACACGTGGAGTAATGTACTCAACAAAAAAGGTGAAGAAACTCTAAACAGGTATTATATTCTAGTTTCTTCAAAATATCCGCCCTTTGCTCTGATTACTGCTTTGCACACTCTTGGCATTCTCTTGATGAGCTTCAAGAGGTCGTCACCTGAAATGGTTCTCCAACGGTCTTGAAGGAGTTCCCAGAGGTGTTTAGAACTTGTTGGCCCCTTTGCCTTCACTCTGCGGTCCAGCTCACCCCAAACCATGTCGATTGGGTTCAGGTTCGGTGACTGTGGAGGCCACTTTTTGTTAAATACATAACTCCACATGTGTTCATTCATAATTTTGGTGCCTTCAGTAAGAATCTACCAACGTAAATGGTCATGAAAATATAGAAAACATGTTGAATGAGAAGGATTGTCCAAAGTTTTGGCCTGTACTGTTTTATGTATGTGTATATGTGTTAGTCCACAATTATTAAAAGAGTAAAGCACTGACATGAGGGATGTGTCCTGTCAACAGGTCAGCAACTGCAACCTCTATCGTTTAGGGAAGAAGAAGGGTCTGCCCAGTCGAATGGTGGTCTCCATCTTCGATCCTCCAGTGAACTGGCTGCCCCCAGGCTACGTGGTGAACCAGGATAAAAGCAGCACAGACAAGTGGGATTTGGAAGAGGTGACATTTTTCCACATCACCTGTTTCTCAGCCCTTTGTTGTACTTTGTTGTTGTTGTTTTTAAGCATTGCTCTCATTCACCACTAGAGGGCAGATTCAACCTTCCTGATCATTTCCCCCCATCTTGGGGCTGCAGGGCAGGGATTTTAGTGTACTTGACTGTTTGCGCAGCTGCATAAATATAAGCACAAGTGCTCTTTATCTGTAGCCAGGGGAGAGTGTAGCTCTGGGCTTTTATGTAAAACTATCGGAGCACTTTAACCCGATAAAGAGGATTTTGGGCCCATCTCCTAAAATAATATGGGGGGTTTGCTGTTTGGAATTTACACTGAGAGCATTTGGATTATAAAGCCCTGCTTATTTTCGAATAACCCCGATTCTATGCAATTGTGTTTATTTGGGCAGTGTTATTTATGAATGTTCCTGGGGTTAAAGCATTATTAGTTACAGATACAGGGTGTAGGATTTAAAAACATTTTTACTCTAATTTTTAGCCTAGTTACACTAATTATGAATTCTTATCTAAATTACCTAATTTCGTAAAAAAAAACAAAAAAACACAAAGAATGTTCAAGCTTTATAGTCAGAATTATAGTCAGAATGTTTATGGGCCAATTATAACATCACAATGAAGTGTTCAAATGGATCACTTTTTAGTAGTATATTTGGATTTTTTGGTTTGTTACTGCTTACCTCTTGTACTGTTAAATGATAAATAAGAGGGAATTAAGGAACCAATTTATGGAAAATATAAAAGGAGGGGGGAAAAAACAGTCCAAGCTCAAGTCCTGACAGGTTGAGTGTTTTTGTGGACCTTTTCCCACTTTTTTTTTTTTTTTTTTTTTGTGTGTGTGTGGCTCCCTGGCTGGAACCACTTTTGCCAGGCAGAGTGTAATTTTAAGTGTCAGATCCCTGTTTTTACAATATTGGGTATCAGGGCCGTTAACATTTAATAAATATGCATTTGAGTTCTTTTCTTTTTTTCCCCCTCCCCATATGGTCAACTTTATGGGTTATTAATGATATAAAGATGATTTTCAGGGTACTTGTCAGATATTGAGTTGCCTTACTGCTATGACTCATTGAGCCGGGGTGCCAGCTTCTTACTCTCCCTCAGCTGCTGTAACACTGCGGTTAAGCTGTAATCGTTCCAAATCCCCTTGGTGGCTCCTGAGCACCACTTGAGTCGCCGGACTTTGGTAATGTGCGTCGTTCTGAAGCCTTGTGTTTATTCTGTCAGACTAAAGAGGACCTGGCCAACGGAAAGGGCAGCGAGGCTTGCGACGAAGATGAAGACGATGGTGACGACCTGGAGGAAGATGTGGATCTCATGTGGAAGGGGCCAAAGGACGAGGTGAATGTGGAGGACGACCTGGAGTACTACCAGGAGCACATCAACTTCATAGACAACATGCTGATGGGCTCCGGGGCGTTCGGCAAGAAGATCTCCCTGGGCAGCTTCCCACCAGCTGAGCCCAGCTACGAATGGAAGGTGCCCAAGAAGCCCACCCTTCCCAACGCACGCTTCCCCTCCGACGCCGGTGACGAGTTTGACTACAGCTCCTGGGACGCCATGTGCTACCTGGACCCGAGCAAGGCGGCTGAGGAAGACGACTTCGTGGTGGGCTTCTGGAACCCCTCCGAGGAGAACTGCGGCACTGACTTGGGCAAGCAACCCATTTCGTACGATCTCCACACCGAGCAGTGCATCGCCGACAAGAGCATCGCCGACTGTGTGGAGGCCCTGCTGGGCTGCTACCTCACCAGCTGTGGTGAGCGCGCCGCCCAGATGTTCCTCTGCTCCCTGGGCCTGAAGGTCCTGCCAGTTGAGAAGCGGATCTGTGGCGGCGGCCCGGCTACAGGGGCGGAGCTGCATTACGGCTGGCTGAAGATCCCGCCACGCTGCATGTTCGACCACCCGGACGCCGAGCGCACCCTCAACCACCTCATCTCGGGCTTCGAGAACTTCGAGGAGAAGATCAACTACACTTTCCGAAACAAGGCCTACCTTCTGCAGGCTTTCACTCATGCCTCATACCATTACAACACTATCACAGGTGTGTGTGTGTGTGTGTGTGTGTGTGTGTCGGTTTTAGGTTGACAGATGGAATTGCAAGTTGTCCTGACAGCTCGCAGCTCATCTCTGCCATGCTGTGATCTTCATGCAGTGATATCTGAAAGCCGCCTGATCGCTAATTTCTCCCATTTCCATCCGTCTGTCTGTGTTTATCTCTCCGTCTTGCCAAGATTGTTACCAGCGGCTGGAGTTCCTGGGCGATGCAATTTTAGACTACCTCATAACAAAGCACCTTTATGAAGACCCCCGGCAGCATTCGCCCGGCGTGCTGACCGACCTGCGCTCGGCACTCGTCAACAACACCATATTTGCTTCCCTGGCTGTCAAGTACGACTACCACAAGTACTTCAAGGCCGTCTCGCCCGAGCTGTTCCACGTGATCGATGACTTTGTGCAATTTCAGCTGGAGAAGAACGAAATGCAGGGAATGGACTCCGAGGTGAGGCTCCTTCCTGCTCCGCGGTTATCGTCCTGTGGATCAACTAGCCCTTTATATTTTGCTGTTTTTCCCTCCTTGCCACTTATTAACGTTCAGAAATGTTGTTCAGGACATGGGCAATTATTGTGAACGGTCTCTGCGCTCAGTGTTTTCGGTAATACAGTTGGATTTGATTTCTCCTGAAATGCTTATCTTGGCACGGAAAGCCGCTCTTGTTTGACTGGAAAGCTTTTTATGCCGTAGGGACAACACTGGATACAGTAAGAGGAAAGACAAGTTCATTGAAACCCACACAAAGTTGCAGATTGTAAAAATGGATTATTTCAGTCTCCCATCTTTGCAGTGGACCCCCCAGCTACGGTTCGGTCCATGTTTAGTTATGGCAGTGGGTGACTAGGGGCACATCTGTCCATTTTGTTAGAGGTGTGCATGTTCAAAACTGATTTAATTATCATTCGAAGACTAGTGCACTTCATGGTTCCTTTATTTAATTCATTGTATTGATTAGTATAGATTTTATTGTGTTGTCAACTTTTTTTCTTCATAATAATACTGTGTGTATTTTATGAAGAAATAAGTTCATAAAAATATGAAAAATAATATTAGTTGTATTACAGATTATGTTCTACTGCATTTATGGCAAACAAATGGGTCAGGCTTGGGCTCAATTTCTATAATTTTGGTTGGGTCTGGTTGCAAACACGATCTTTTTTTTTTTTTTTTTTTTCTCTATCTATCCTTTCGCTTCTTGTAAATTTGAATTGGGAATTTGGTAAAAGTCTTTTGCACGTTGTGCATTTGTTTTATTGAATTTTCAATGTTACAATTAGCACCGGTTTATTTATTTATTTATTTTTAACCCTGCTCATTTTCCCACACGTTTCCCGTCCCTCTTAGTCTTGTGCTCGTAGCGCGTAAAGAAAGCAGAGCTTTTAAAAAGCTTTACTTGTTGGCTCTGCATATATACGGTAAACAGAGGTGCGGTTTTCTCCGAATGCATTTATAGCAGTGCCTTGTGGGGTTTTAACACGTTGCAATTCCGCTGCAAGCAAACCCGTTGTGCATTTACAATGTGGATGCATTCTTCAGCTGCATCAGTTTAGAATCGCACACTTGTACAACACCACCTTTTTAAAAAGTTTTCTTTTCCATTTTGCATTTTTTTGTTTTTCTGTTTTGGTCATTTGTAAGATGATGACTGAAGTGATGAAGTGGTGCACGCTTAAAAATGAAAGGACTATTGAAATGCTTTTCTAGTTGCGCCGTTCGGAGGAGGACGAGGAGAAGGAAGAGGACATTGAAGTCCCAAAGGCGATGGGGGACATCTTCGAATCACTAGCCGGTGCAATTTACATGGACAGCAAGATGTCATTGGAGACCGTTTGGCAAGTGTATTATCCAATGATGAGGCCACTTATAGGTAAGTGTCTGCGCGGCAGTTTATTTTCGCTGTGATTGTTTCGCTTCACACTGCGAGGCTCGTATATTCTGTAATTGTCATATGTAGTGATGTTTGGACGTTTGATGGGGGGGGGGAAATGAAATATTATATTGAAATGTTGTGAAATGATTCCCCCCTCCCTCCCTCTGCCTCTAGAAAAATTCTCAGCTAACGTCCCTCGATCTCCAGTACGAGAATTGCTTGAAATGGAGCCCGAGACTGCAAAGTTCAGGTGGGAATAATTTCTCTGCCTCGGGGCGTTTCGTGCGAGGTATCCGTCGGCCGGAGTGCTCATCAGATGCGAGCCGACATTACATTTATGATGTAATGAAGGTTGTGCTGATTTTTTTTTTTTTTTTTTTGTACATTAGTTTGAATGTCAGGGATGTTTCTGAAAAGCGAATGTTTCCCGCGGTTTGTCTCTACTAAAATGGCAATTTGACCTTTTTAACTATTTGACAATTTCCTTCATAATCAGCATTCATAATTATTTAATATAGCTAATGTAACGTAAAAGAATGGGGCATTATTAATTCAGGAAGGTTGATTAAATACTTGCAACAGTTAATTACTACAGAACCATCGATGCCGTTGTGAAGAATTTGGGCAAACGGTGCAGACTTTTGTTGTTTTAGCTGTGGCAGAATATATTTGAATGTAAATCTTTTAAAGTAAGTTATATATATATTCTCTCCCCAGCCCTGCTGAGCGGACGTACGACGGAAAAGTACGGGTGACTGTGGAGGTGGTGGGTAAGGGCAAGTTTAAAGGTGTGGGCCGCAGCTACCGGATAGCCAAGTCGGCGGCGGCACGCCGAGCTCTGCGCAGCCTCAAAGCCAATCAGCCTCAGGTCCAAAACAGCTGAGCTGAGCTCGACAGAGCCCTGTCTGCAGTCGAGATGTGATGGTGGCGCAGTTTTTTTTTTTTTTTTTTTTTTTTTTTTTTTTTTATTTCCCTGCTCTCTCTCTCTCTCTCTCTCTGCCCCTCCCATTGTTCTTCTCGGTTCTTTCAGAGCAGAGTTCATGTAAGGTTTCAACTTTGCGCTTTTTCTACTCTTGCATCACGATGGCTTTGTTTTTGCCTAAAACAAAACGTCACGTCGCCGCCACTCTTTTCATGTTCTCTCCACAGGTAGGCAAAGAGGCTCGTGTTATGTAGTGTTAAATGGAAAAAAACAAAAAAACTTCATTCTGCACACCAGTGCCAGTTGAAAAGTGCTGCGACGGACGACGCTTGTGCGCCAGAGGTGGTTTCCTTGATCACTATTGCACTTATTTCGTTAGGGTCGGCCGTGTTTTTGAGGGGTAATTCTGTAATTCTAAATGTCTTGTTCGATTGGCACCAAACCATAGATGCATCTGTATTCTGTGCTTTCCCTACCCCGTAACCCTAATCATGGATAGGAATTCAACATTCCCGATTACTGTCATTTTAAAAATGTTTCTAGCTGAATGGCACTTGAGGATGCATGTAGCTGTGTATTATCAAAGCCAACTGGATGGATTATATAATGTTATAGAGCTACCTATATATGAAATGTTTATTATGACAGGTTTATACTGTATGGCGGTTTAAGTAATGTCTTTTTTTGATACCAATAATATTTACTTTTGTCTCTTGGGTCATAATGAGCATTAGATGTCTCCATTGACTGACTTAGTTTTGATATATTATGACAAGAAAATGACATCACCTAATATGCTGCAGATTTTTTGTGGGGAAAAAAAAAGAACAAACAAAAATATTGGATATTTCTTCTGTAAGACACACAGCACCTTTTACATTCAGTCTGTAGGACAGTATTTCACCAGACGATGCATGTTTCACGGACTTCACTTACCAAAGTTTAAAGACGATGGGATGGCAAAAGGTTTCACGCATTCAAGCCTTCGCAATTCACATGTGTAGCAATGTGGAAACCGGCATTTTGTTTTTGTTTTGTTTTTTTTGGATCACAGGACAACCTCTTGTCTAGCTTTGTTTTTTGTGTTGTATTAATAGGCATTCTTCACTTGAATACCTCAGTTAATTGCATGCATTTTTTTTCTTTCTTTTTTTGTTTGGGTGCTATGTTTTATTAAGCTTGAATTTCTCATCTTTTGCACTGTAACTATAATACCTCTTTATTTGACCTTTCACACATATAGTGGTCTGGTTGGGCTGTTCCGTTCTGTTAGTAGGATTATTATTTTTATTATTTTTTTTTGCTCCCCCTTACCTTGTTAATTTTAGTGCTTGAAGATGGGGAAGAGGCTGAGGCATTCACTTAATGCTTGTGGGGATCTTAACAGATTGCACTCCAAAAACATAAAAAAAAGGCTCAATTCCTCTTATAGGTTTATCAAGATATTTCAAACCCTCCACTTAAATACCATTTTTAAATAATTATAGGTTCCCTTAAGGATATCACCATGGGGAAAAAATGATGATGCAAATTAGAACTAGGGTATGAATACTGTGGTCTGAAGTAATGAAGGGATGTCTGCTGTGAGGCGAGAGCTGATGAAAACGCCGGTGCTGCTACCTCAGAACAATGCAGTGAGCTTCTTGAAAGTCTTATCTGAATAAATCTATGGAAGAAAAATACTAAGCTTGAACAATTTTTTTTTTTTTTCTTTCACGTTTCTGTGGCAAAAATGCATGACATTTGTTCTCTTTTACTATGTTTGTTGTATTTTGGACAAAATGTACAGTACATTATATACTTGCAGGATATGTAAATGACACTTTGCACTGAATAGACATTCCCTCAAAAGACAAGGAGAGAAAAAAAAATCAGATTTCAGTTGCATCTATTTTTAATGGGACGTATGAACTGATGGTGCCTTCTGTCACTTAGAAATCCTAAGCAGCCGATCTCTTAATCTTCCAGCGACTCTACCTATAATTACTATTTCAATTACTCATGTAATTGTGGTGCCATATATTACCAGTAAGGTAACTATATAGGATGCCCCCCAGCTTCAAAAATAGGCAAATAATTAAGCAAGGGACAACCTCATGCATAAAAAAAGTGTTATCATGCCATTTTGTTGGAGAAAAGCATTTCATTGTGAAATATTGTGTTTTTTTGCCTCTACGCTTACTTTACATTTTGCCTGCCTAGTGAGTGCAATCTTGTTTCATTTCTCAGGCACGAGACAAGTGACGTTGCTTTCCGTTGACTCTTGCTTGTTCCTAATGTAGACACGTTGGATGAATTTGCCGCCACTCTGCTGTGGGCCGCGCTGGGTGGCAGCAAACAAGCGTGGGTTCCGAAGGTCTGAGAGAAATGTGCTCCTCATACTCCCAACACTTAACAGCTAACCTTGTTACATTGTGCCCTGCACACGTCTAACAGAAGGAAATGTACTATTGACATGCTAATGACCCTTCTGAAGAATGTGAAGAAGAAGAGAGAAAAAAAAAAATCACTGTTGGTGCCACACCCACGCAATCATTTGTCTCAAATGTAATTGACAAGTAATTTCTCTGCGGCATGAATTACCTGTCCACTTTGGAAACCTTGATGTAAGGAAGTCCACCATTGTATGCTGCGGACTGTTTTCTCTTCTATTACTGGCAGAGATTTTTTTTTTTTTTTTTTAAACATGTAGCACAAATAAGCATTGCACTTGGGCGCCATACTTTACCTCATGTCAGAAAGTAAGGAAAAAAAAAAAAAGATTAGTGTGTATGTATAAATATATATATGATGCCGTTAAGTTGAAAAGGAAAACTTGTGGTTTTGGCCTTGCTGCTGTTTCAATTGCTGGTATTTTATAAAAAAAAAAAAAAATCGAAACAACGTGCCTGCAGGTTATCATCTTATTAAATACACTGTAGAGAAGGAAGAAGAAAAAAAAAAAAAAATCAAGTAGGTGATCTTTACAATCTGGGGCTAAATGTATGTCTTGTGTATACACGATGTCCTGCCTTAAATATGGAATTCTGTTGTAACCCACATTACCACCAATTCCTTTGACAGGCATGACTTGAATTATGTTTGGTCAATGATTTTTCTTGCTTGATTTCTGTTTTCTGTTCATTTCTTTTTTGTTAGAATATTTTATTTTTTTTTTTGTACAATTTGGATCTAAAATGTAATAGTGCTTGTTAGCTGAAGCCCCCCCCCACCTCGCGCTCACGTATTGTACAGATTTCATCGGACCCTTCACAGCCCCGGCATTTATTGGAAAAGGGCTCGTGTACGACGCAACATAATGCTAGACGGATGAAAACGGACAAAACACGCACCCATATCAGCAGCAAGTCGCCGGAGTGGAAATGTTTGATTGCCGGCAGGGGAACTGCGAGCCGGCGCCCACCGCAGCCGACGCGGTATTACTGCTCATTCATACTGTAAATGTACTGCAATGGTTTGCGGTCTGCACCTTATGGATCACAAATACCTTTAATATTTTTCCCCTGTTTTAAATAATTGTAGCTGAGAGTGTGTGTCTGTGTGTGTGTATATACATATATATCTATATGTATATATACAATAAAGTTTATGGTATGGTCGTTCCACCTTTTTGTGAGTGTTAATTTCTACTGCCTGTCTGCTTTGCTTTGTCGGAAATGGTACAGTGAGCGCAGGAAGGACACATCCGTACAACACAGTCAGTTTTTAAGATCCAGTAGTTTGGAAATCTCCAGGATGATCGCAATCATTTTGCTGACACGGGTCACATTTATTTTTTATGATTGCATTGAGGCAGCTGGATAAGGCATCGTTTCCCTTCCAATCGATCAAACGAAAAATTCCGATATTAATACGCGGAGCCCGGCACTTTATTAGAAACGGCCACCTCGAGCGCAGAGCCACCGTCGGAACGGGGCGAGCCGGGGCGGCGCGCCTAATGACGGTGGCCAGGAGGATCTGGTTGCAGTGCGATGTCAGGGTTTGTACACAGGCCTCCGCTGTAGGTAAAAACGCCCCCCCCATTACACACGTCTGGGAGGCAGCTGTGGGATCTGGGTGCTGCTTACCTCAGTCCTCTTAAACTCCGGGCCCGGTCCGGCACCGGTTTTTACAGCCGCTCTGAGCCCCGGGAAGTGCGTTTCATTTTAATCATGTTTACACAAATGCCTGCGTAATAAATGCAGTAGACCCTTTTTTTTTTTTTTTTATGAATTATATGCATATGTTTTTTTGTTATTAGACTTGCTTATGGCAAACGTGGTGTATTTAACCGAGTAAACTTGAAATACTCTGATCAGCCTTAACATTAAAACCACCGCATCCATGGGACTTCTTCCCGTGCTGCATTAGAACACAACCCACATGAAGTGAAAGAAGAAGAACCGGGCCCAAGTTCTCAGGCCCACACGCAGGAGCTTTCAGAGGTGCACCGGGGTCAGCGTGTGACACAACAGTGGTGTCAACCGCCAGCACCCACTTCCAGAGATCAGAGGCTGGCCGCCGATGAGCCTGCGACATATTGCGCACGATGGCGTCTGTAATAAAGTGGCCAGGACAAGTGAAATGTGTACAATGCAAGCAGCTTTGACCTCTGTCCTTTGTGACCTTTGTCACACTCTTCACGAACGTTTCTGCGATGTATCCCGACATCTGGGAGCTGTAAGGCGCTGTGAACTTAAAGGCTTCGTTCTTTATGTAAATCAAAAAGACGTTCATGATTTATATAATCGTGCACATATAGATATATATTTGTGGAATGCAAATGGCGGCCAGTCGTCCTTCGTCTCCCATCGGGCCCGTCTGATTTGTTGAATCGGCCGAGTGTGGGAATGGGGAGGGTAATGGTGACTTATTACCTGTGTTGACAATATGCAGGCGCACGCCGCGTCATCCGACCCATTCGTCCCACGCGCTGTAAAAACAAAGCGATGACGAATAAATACACAGAGGGCCTCGCCTAGTTTTCGGCTCGTCTCCCCGCCGAAACTTTGGGTGACCTCGTCCAGTGCGGGTTCCTCGCTGGCACTAATCTGTCAGTTGGCCGCCGCAAATTTACACGAGGCGACCTTTTGACCCCCGGCATCTTGTTTCCGCCACAGTTTTGAACGTCAAACGGCACCTTCGTCTCTCTACAGGACCTCCTCCGGATTAGGGCGTATCGCAGTTGGGCAATTACAGCGTGCGCCGCAGCGCCGGGTTATTAATGTTGGGCTTTACTGATGGCCTTTCAGCTCGCGAGCGCGTCTGGGCTTCCTCACGCGTAATTGGATCCAACCCTGTGCGCCCCGTCTTCAGGCCAGGCAGGGGAACGTCCCACCCCCTTGCACACGGCATCGTCTTCATCATTATTTTACCTCTTGGAAACCTGCTGTTCACTAAGAAACACAAATTAAGATTTTTTTTTTGTTTTTTTTTTAAGAAGAATATAAAAAAAACGTGTCTCGGCGTGAGATAAATTGATGGAAATGATGAACTCGTTGTAACGGTCGGCTTTAGAGGTTCCAAATTAATGGAATCTTGTGGATTGTGGGCAAATCCCAGAGATGGCGACTTAATTCCGCCTCGTTTCCATGCGCGTGGAGGACCTGGACCGGCCAAGTCAACAGTGTCGCGTTAAGATAATGGCGGCCCTTTGTAATCCGTATGTGTGTATTGCGCGTGAAAGGCCCTGCGCCATTGTCCTGCGCCGCTCGGGGCTCGGCGTTAATGGAGCGTCAGAATAAACAGACGCCTAATCCTACTATCTCCTGAACTATATCCTAAACTGTTCAATTAGGAAGTTCGTTGTTAGCTGCCTAATGCGGCGGCGACCCTTTGTGCTCTCGGTGTGGGGGGAACTGCTTTATGCTAATCTCTTCATCTCATTATGCGCGGAGAGATTTGCGAGGCAGGTTGGGGTCCCTTTGAGTTGCTGTGATTAGATCTTCTGTGAAAAGCAAAAGTTTTTTTTTTTTTTTTTCTTTTTATCCGCTCAGAGATTGACTATACGACCAATTGATGAAGTTGACTCTTGATTGTTTAGTTCAAGAAACATATATTTTTTTACCTAATGCAATTTGTGTTTTTCGATTTACTTAAGATCCCAAAGTTGAAATTTCGACCAACGTCAACCACCAGTTCGTTTTGTTCTCAAGTTGCTCCCATGAAACCCACACTCTACTTGATCTCAAGGGAGGGCTCGTGAGGGATCAAAAACTTCACATGTTCTGTGTCCATTGAAAAATGAATTATTTGTCGATGTTTGTTATTCATGGCTGATCGCTGATGGAAATCCAGTCCCTCCAATTCTTAAAATATTGCCCATGATCAAACAAAGCAGGATTTACAGTACATGGTACGTGTTTGGGACTTTTACAACTGAACTACAAAAAAGGACCTTTCACCATATTCCAAAATATTGCTATTTGCTAATATGGCATTTATTTTTTTCGCGTCATCGTACAATTTCCATCTAAATAGTTGGTGAAGCATCCAATAATTGTGTTCAATCTGTAGCCTTTGTGGTGTGGTGTTAATATGTTCACCCAGGGTCGTGATAAAAATATTGGGGGACAAATGCCTCATTATTGAAGTGTGCATGAAATGTAATTAGCAAGATTTTAAATAAACTGGATAGTTTTAAATTGACTCACATTTCCGGATTAATATCAAAGGTTATCCAATTGGGTTTGTCAAAACTTGCTTTCATTAAAAAAAAAAAAAAGAATTTATATATATATATATCCAACATGATTTTTCTCAGTGTGCAGGTGACTTATTGCATTTAGCTTCGCTGATTTTCAAGCTGCATAAAATAAATGAGATGTGAAATAATAAATATTATATATTCTGTCTATGTGCTTTGATTTGATGTTACATGCGGCGTTGCTCCCCTGTCACCCCCTAACAACATCCTCCCTCCACTCCGTTACGAGGAATGAGCGAGTCTGTGAAATATTGAAATGAGGTTTGGGCAGGGGGGCTTCGGGAACAGCAGGCCGGCCTGCCCGAGCGAGATGCAAAAATAATTAACGGGATCGTTTGGGCGGGCCGGCTTATTTCCATTCCGCAACAACCGTGTTTTAGCTTTGAGTCGCGCCGCCAAATTGCACCCACTGTTCGCAGATGCAAATAATGAGCGAGGTTTAGGTCCGCAGTCATGTCCTCCTCATTTACCTCAGATGGGAAATGTCGTCCGTCTAGAACTCAATCACGCTTCCCTCAAGCGCCGCGCGTGCTTAGAACAAATGGAGTGATTGAGTAGACTGGTTGAGAAAAAAAAAAAAAGAAGAATTGGTTATGGCCTCATTCACAGGCCTGCTGCATACGTATGTACATACCTGAGTGTGTTAACTTGCTAGTTGCCACTGATTTGCCTACCTCGCACCAAGAAAATAAAACTCCTACTTGAGGTGCATCTTGCGTTGTCTCTGCTCGCTTTTCTATAGTATTTTTGGGACTCTCGGCCTTCCATGTCGTCCTCTCCAGACTCCCTAATGCTGAGCGTCAGGTTTAAAACTAAAACTCCTACTTGAGGTGCAACTTGCATTGTCTCTGCTCGTTTTTCTGTAGTATTTTTGCGACTTTCCATGTCGTATTTTTGCGGCCTTCCATGTCGTTCTCTCCAGACTCTAATGCTGAGCGTCAGGTTAAAAACCAAAACTAAAAATCCTACTTGAGGTGCAACTTGCATTGTCTCTGCTCGCTTTTCTATAGTATTTTTGGGACTCTCAGCCTTCCATGTCGTCCTCTTCAAACTGCCTAATGCTGAGCATCAGGTTAAAAACCAAAACTAAAAATCCTACTTGAGGTGCAACTTGCATTGTCTCTGCTCGCTTTTCTATAGTATTTTTGGGACTCTCGGCCTTCCATATCGTCCTCTTCAGACTCCCTAATGCTGAGCATCAGGTTAAAAACTAAAACTAAAAATCCTACTTGAGGTGCAACTTGCATTGTCTCTGCTCGTTTTTCTATAGTATTTTTGGGACTCTCGGCCTTCCATGTCGTCCTCTTCAGACTCCCTAATGCTGAGCGTCAGGTTAAAAACTAAAAATCCTACTTGAGGTGCATCTTGCATTGTCTCTGCTCGTTTTTCTATAGTATTTTTGTGACTCTCGGCCTTCCATGTCGTCCTCTCCAGACTCCCTAATGCTGAGCGTCAGGTAAAATTTTTTATTTTTTTTTTAAACTCTCGCTTTCATCCGAAGGCAATTACCCTTGTACCTCGTATGTCAAACCTGCTGAGCTGAAGCAGGAACAATGTGTTTGCGGAGCGCTGATGTAGAGCAGCCGTGTCCTCGCGGCCCCCGTGGCCCTGCCCAGTGTTAACATGTCGGACCTGCGAGAGCGACGGGGAGCCTGGACGGAGCCCAGAGCCGCGGAGACGGACCGGTCCACCCAGACGGATCGCACCTTCGGCCGCGGCGGACGCGGGCTCCGCCGTCACCTTCTCGCCGCTGACGAGGGCCGGGAGAGGTCTGGCCCCTCAACGGGGGCCCTTGCACCCTGGCCATCTTATACGTTCCAGATGTGGCAAGGTGGAGAGGATTTGCTTTTGTTTAACGTATGACTCCGTGATCCTTCCTGTCCAAAAGAGCGGCTATAAACGGGACACACAACGTGCCCGCCGGCCTCTCTATTCGTTTCAGACACAACGTGGCCGTGGGATGTGATCGGATCAGAAGCTGCGCGTGACACCAGCCGAACGGCAGTCCCCACCGCCAACATGGCGGAACTGCGGCGCACGTAGATGTTTCTAATAAAGTGGCCAGGGCGTGCGGTGTAATTCAGGAAGGCAAAGTTTCAACCCCGACCCAAACCCCGTGTCCCTGAGCTAGACACTTAACCCTGATTGTCTCCGGGGGGGGACGGGGGACACTATTGACTGTAAGGCTCACTACTGACTGTAAGTGGCTCTGGATAATGGCGTGAAATTATTTTTTTTTTTTTTAAGATGCACTAGTATAAAAAAAAGTTTGATTTGCTTCGGTTCCACCGCTCACTACTGGAATCCAGCGGTAACTCGAGCCAAACAGCCTGATTGTGCTCGGATTGACTCGGCTTCATCAGGCGGCGGCTATTAGGACGGCGATGGAGTCAAGAATGAAACCGCAGCAATTTCGGTGTCCCTTCCAATTAGTAATTGATAACCTGGTGTTGTTGGTGGCGCGGAGGGGACGGGTGCTGGATTTCCCCTGGTGGAAACTCGCCGCTTCGTTTTATTGCTCTCGGATTCGGGGGCCAGGGGACACATCAGAAGGCCGCCTCGTGGCACCCGCTCCGGTGCCGCTCGCGTCTGAGAGGCGTAACCTGACGCGGCCCGGCCCGTGATTGGTAATGCGGCGCAGCTGTCGCCGCGAGGACGCGACTCCGCATAATTAGCTACTTTAAAGGCCCGACTTAATACTCAAAATCCACTACAAAATACCGGGGGATCTTTCGCTACTTGATGATAATCTGAAACCCGAACCCTTCGGCCGAGATATATAAATATATTTCGTTTTTGTGGGCCCACATCGCCATACTCCACGTCCCCGTCTGGAGAGGGAAGCGTACACGACGCGCGTTATTTAGGAGCTGCGGAATAAGCCCGTGTATAAAATTACAGTGTTATTAGGGGTAGATTTATCCTCGGCGCACTTATAAAAGATCTCCACGCTGGCATGGCCGGGCCCCGGGTATTGGATTGATTTGCTGTAGCTCTGTAGTCGCATGAGGCCTGTGTTTTTCTTTCTCTCTCTCTCTCTCTCCCTCCGTCTCTCGCCCGCTCCGTTTCGCCTTAAACATTTCCGCCTCGGGACGTTTTTTGGTAAAGTGTTCCAACGCGTTGAGAAAACAGTCTGCGGGTTTGACATTAAAGGACATATTTTGGCGTAGTCGGGGCGGAACGGTAGTAGCGTTGGAGTAGGCGCGCTACGAACTCGCACCTGAAAGCGCTTTTGAGCCACGGGCCCCGGTTTTAAAGGAGCTGACAGTCTCGCCGTAATTGCCCGTGCATCCTCGCTCGGAAGACATCAAAAGCGGCGCTCCGAGGAGCATCTCCAGCGGCGTGCGACCGCAGCGGCTAATGGCGAGGCCGCAACGAGCCGACGTGCCGTTTGGTCTGTCCGGGCGCTGCTCCGGCACAGAGGCTTCGCAGTGAAGTGGTTTCAGATGGAGGGTTATTTCAGACGCTAAAGCCCCGGCATTAGCGGTATTTATTTCGTCCCCTTGGCCCCGGCTCATCTGCTCTCTGGTATACGTTACCGCCGCCGTCCAGCGTTTAACGAAGCTGCGACGTATTTACGACCGAGCAAATCCCCGCGTAAACCCCGCCTTGATAATGCCCTCGGTAAGCGTTTGGTCCGGCCTGCGGCCGTTGCTCCGCGCTCGCCAACCGGGTGACCCCGTTTGCACTCGCTATGTAACGTACACCTATAAATAGCACCAGGGAGCTGATTCCGATGCGTTTCTGCGGTGTGTTACGCGCCCCCGAGTGTTTTTCTTTTGTGTGTGTGTGTGTGTGTGTGTGTGTGTGTGTTGCTTCATAGTGTGGGCACCCCAGAGGGCAGCAGTGGGCCAAGGGCGGTGGAGGCGGGGGCGACTGCAGCCTTTAACGAGGTGTCGCTGGAAAAGTTTCACACTCGAATTACCGCGTCTCTGCCCCGGCGCAGATGCAGCACACAGGCACCGGATTCAGGCCCGAGCCGGCGATTCGTCGCGCCGCGGAGCCGTAATTACGCTGCGGATGCAGAAAAAAAAAAACCCAAAAAGGATCCGATTCAAATCACCTCGGTGATTTACTGGTCGGCGTGTAAATATGAATGTTTAAGTTGTGCAAATTCTGTATTCTGGTCTAGATAAAGCAGACATGGTACAACTCATGACATTTACTACTAGGATGGTAGTAGCCTAGCAGGTAACACGCTCGCCTATGAACCAGGAGACTACCATTATTTCCCTGAGCAAGACACTTAACCCTGAGTGTCTCCAGGGGGGGACTGTCCCTGTCACTACTGATTTGTAAGTCGCTCTGGATAAGGGGCGTCTGATAAATGCTGTAAATGTAAACGTACTACCACACAAGGTCGTCTTAAAATAATCCCATCAGCCCATCTGCAACGTTTACTGACACTTCCTGCCTTGCCGTGTCGTGGTAATAACTTCGTGCCAAAAAAAAAAGCATAAGCATCTTGAGTATTTTTCTGAACGCACGCTCTTTGTGACGCAGCCCACTGGTGACGTTGGCAAGATGGACTTCAGTAAAACTCTTGAGTAAGAGCACCAATGATGTCTCTGCGTGCCGTCCAGAGATGACGTTTGGCCATTGAGTAGGGACATTTAGGCAGATTTAAATAATCTGAAAGCCTTCTGATCTTGTCGAGAACAGGTTTTGAGGAGTCCAGATCTTATTGAAGTTCTTGTGCGTCTTTGACATGTTGACAGGAGGGGTGTCACGCTGGGGTGAAGGACGCAGGGGTTTAATACATGCTGAACAGGAAAGGGGAGACATCACGTAACAACGACCGGACGGCTGACAGACACGAACAGGGCAGATGTATACAGTCAGACGCAGGTGAAAACAATCAGGAAACATAATAGCACAAGACCAACATGGGGGTTTAAAACGTCCAGAATAAGGAAGCAGGGGTACATGTGAGCTGTCAATCATTGCCACGGGCTCCTCCCATTTAGTCTTCTGGGCCACAAATAGGATGGCCGAGGGGGCCATTAGTCTCTCATCCCCCCAAATATTTCATTGGGTTAATCCTGAAGCCATGCCTGCAATGACCATCGGTGTTCTGTCGGGCCCACAGTCTGAAGCTGTGGGTTGGGGCCCGTCAGCGAGCTTCCCGGGCCTTCTTAGTAAAGCGGAGCCTTCACACCTGGTCTGACGAGAAGGTGGGCCGGAGACGAAGTGCTGGGAGTCTCCGGCCTGAGAAAGCTGCACCACCACTGCTGATGCCAGGCCAGACGCGCCGCAAATTCCGCCATTCGTTCTTCGTTCTTTTTCTCCTTAAGAGAGTTTGACTGTTGGCTGAAGGATCTGTGAGCGCCACCTCCACCATCCAGCATGATGTATTTATACATTTGTCCTTATAATCCAGACGGCATCCAGTTCACTACCGACAATTTGGTTTGGTTTTGCAGTTTCATATCTACCTTCCATGATTAGATTTGAAACGACGGCTGATATATATATATAAAAAACAAACTTCTGTTTTATAAGTTCCTGTGGCACCGTCTTTGCTCTCGAAAATCCCTCTCTTTTTTCAGCAACTGGCGTGGGGAAGATGTGGATTAGCATTCCTGGACAACAAAATGCCTCTGTATTAGCCCATTTGTGCCGTGACAATTTTCAGAGATGTGCCGTCTGGAGAAGGACCCCGGCCGTCCCATAAGAGCCCGTCAGCCGGGGCGTACGTGGCCAGTGTCAGGCGTAACCAGCTCTGACAGGGGCATTTAGTGGTTGTAATTCAAATCTAATTCAGAACATCTTAACCTTCAGTCTGTCAGGCGGCTGAAATGTGCTGGTGCAGCTTCGGTCGCAATCGTGGCCTTGTGTGGCAGCGAGCTGATGTGTCCACGGGCGTGGATGTAAAAATGGGGCTCCTCCGACACGCAAAAGTCACTTATAGGACACAGAAAAAAAAAAAACGATATGAATTGGGCTTGTAATTGCGCGACGCTGTTTAAATTCGCATAAACCGAATGTAAACACGGGCAATCTGCTTCAGGTTTGCCGCTTTTCCGGCGTGATTTACGTGGAAATGCAGCGCCCCCCCCGATGTAAACAGTCGCGAGAGAGTGCACAATGGCGCGAGCTGAGGCGTGACCGGCCTTTTTATTTTCTCCCACGGCCGTTGGTTTAAATGCGACACGTCCGAATTATTCCGATCTGGCTAATCCCTGCCCGGGCACCGGGATTCTTATTTCAAACGGACGCATTCCCGCCCGCTCCAGGAGGAGGAGGCCGGATGCTCATCTCCTGCCTGTTGGGAATGTTAAAATGCATTTTATGTTCAATGTCAATTTATGTTCTGAAAAAAAACAACCCAAAACAATAAAAAGCCACCCTTGCAATGATCATGCAAGCACAACAACAAAAGTAAAGTGTAAAGTGAAGTGATTGTCACATGTGAAACACAGCAGCACAGCACACAGTGCACACAGTGAAATTTGTCCTCTGCATTTAACCCATCACCCTTGGTGAGCAGTGGGAGCAGTGTGTGGGGACGGTGCTTTGCTCAGTCGCACCTCAGTGGCATCTTGGCGTATTGGGATTTTGAACCGGCAACCTTCTGATTACGGGGCCGCTTCCTTAACCGCTAGGCCACCACTGCCCCAAAAAGCAGAAAAGGTGGGAAGGGTCCACGCAGAGGAAACGGTGGCGGGGAAAACGATGGAGGAAGTGGCGAAATGCGAATTGATTCATTATCTAAAAAAGCAGCAACAGCAGAAGCTGCAACGTCCATGCTCGCTTTCCTTTAACGCTGGAGTCCGGGTTCCACCGTTTCCTGGAAGGACATGTCCCCTGTGAGGGTTTATTCTTCTCCTCACAGTCCTCTGCATCTCGGAGCAGAAGGTGCACGTGGAACATTGTTCATGAGAACGTCTCTTTTTGGACCGGAAGTTCTCCGCGGTGAGGCAGTCGGGTTTGAATCCGAGGAAGCTGTTGCTTTATTATGAGAAATGAATATGCCTCGTGTGGCAGTGCATTACCAAAGTTGTTTTCTACTCGCGCATACGGAACTTCCTTCATAACAGGTGTAATCGCGTCGACCCAGAAAGCGGAAAAATGAGCCGTTTCATGTTCAAAAGAACAGGATTGGATGTAATTCTTTGAACTCTGTTTGTGGACCATTTTAATGGCCATGAGAAATGGCCAGGATCATCCTCTGCAGAAATGTTTTATGCATCATGGTGGAAAAATATCCTTCATTTCAATGTCATTGTCATTGTGCAGCGCAAAGGCCGAAGCCCACGGTCCGAAAGAGGAAGAAATCCATCTGACTGCATGCATTTAAGTCGGCATATTTTCCTTGCTGGCACAATGCATCACTTCTGCTAAGTGACAGATGATTGATGATGTGAGTTGAGTGGCTTTTCTAACCCTTTAAGTGCTCTGAAAACAAATTAAACCTTTCATCAGTGGAACACGCCTATTACAAGATTCGCTAATAGCCGTCGTTCTATCAAATTATTTGTGTGTCTAAATAATTTTGAGAAATTAAACTATTAATCATTCTGGGGGACCCCGCCTCACAGCCGCCTGGACGTGTGGCCCCATCCACATTACACTTAGAGGTGTTTAAAGCTTATTCTGTCTAATTGTTTTAATTGCTTAATTGTTGCATTGCTGGTGGCTCAGCGTGCGAGGGTGGAATGTCTTTTTTTTTTTTTTTTTATATATATAGATTTTAAATTGCTGCTATTCACTCTATATATTTTTAAAACTGCATTTATTGTATTTATTTGCAATTTTTTTATGTTACCATTTTACCGTACACGTCAGCATTAAATATGTATATGAAATATATTATGAACATTTTATTTCATTTATATTTCAAATATATATATATTTAATAGAATTAGAATGACAAATAATACGTTTTTAAAAGGCTATTTTGGCCACGTCTAGGTAGGACTGATGGGCCGCAGTAACTTTTCATGCCACTGAGGTGTCAAAAGACTCACCTTCCCAGATTGGGAGACGTTTGTGGGGGAAAGTGCCGCCGCCCGGCCGGCTCTTTGTTATTAAGCAGGTCCAACAGAAAACACAAAGGGACCCTGTTTTTTTTTTTTTTTTTTTTGCGTGACTAACCTGCTCGGGCGAAGAGTTCACTTTGAAAGTATGGGCCCGGACAGCACAAGATTTATGGCAACGGCCGCAGAAATTATGCTTTTCTTCCCCCCATCGGCACTTTAATTATGTAATTATTCCCAGCTGCTTTTCATTTGTGCCGGCTTGTTAATTAGGGGCAGGGGTCTGCGGTTCAAGTGCTCTGACTCTTGTGATAAGTTGAGAATTGTCCACGGGGCTCGGAGGCCCGGGATGATTAGCCAAATCCGCAGCAAAACTCATTTGTTATTCAGGCTTTAGCCAGCAGCCTCCCGCCGGGCGGGGAAGGAGCTGGAGGCGCAGCCCCCCCCCCCCCCCCCCCCCCCTCCCCAACCCACCTTCCCCCGCCCCCCCCCCCACTTATCTCCCCGCCTCATCAGCAACAATTGTCCGCAAATAAGAAGCAGCGACGTCTCTGTTTGCTTTCCCTATTAGGCCCGAAATGCGGGGTAAACAGATAAGTCGGGGCCCGGCGCACCTCAGAGCCTTAATTAATCCCCGCATCTCAGCGCGTGGAATTCCTCCGGCCCGACAGCGGGGGTCCCGGAACAAAACCGTTCCTCTAATTGTCGGATTGACATTCAAGTCCAGGGCCGCTCCCCCGAAACGGCGGCGGCTGTTATTAACCGTGGCTGGTCTCATGATGGCGTCTAGAACGTACGAACACACACACGCACGCACGCATTGTAAAAACAGCTATCAGGTCAGTTAGTTCTCACCATCTCTGAAGTGGGAATAAGTTATCCGATTGGGCCCGTTAATAACCGGGAAGATCTCCAGCGCGGCGAGGCCTGAACCCCTGTTGTCTCAGCGTTTCTGCGGGGCCGCGCCGCTACAGCGTGCAAGCTGTCTGTCGGCAGTAATTAGGAAATTAGAACGGCGCGGCTTGTTGGAAACCGGCGAAACGTCGCAGAGTTTCTCGGCACCGGGGTGACGAGTGAAGCGAGGGCTCCCCCGTGAAAACGGCTGTTTTGTTTGGTCGGGGCCGAATTTTCCGCAGGGCCGAGGTCAAGAGAATGAATCAGATCGACCCTTACGCAACACCGACGAAGGCGGGGGAGCGGGCCGCCGCCGCCGATGATGCATTTTAAAGACCCCTAATCTGCATCTTAATGAAATGTAATGACAGAGTAAAAACACGACGCGGCAGAGAATAATCGAGCGCAGGGGAACCTGGGAAAAAGCCGCCATGCATCACGTTCGTTCTTTTGGCAATAAAACCCCTCACTGGATTTATTTATTTTTTTCCCCCCTCTTCAAAAGTGCATGAATTCCCAACAGCCGTCTTAGTCCGACACGCATGGTGCGGGTTTTTAAGGGCTTGTGACAAACTTTCATGGCTTGTAGCAACAATCACTTAAAGCTTCACTTATTGTGCGCCGTGAAAAGTGTTTAAAAAAAAAAAAAAATGGAGACAGGCAATAACAAATAAATACAGGGTGCAAAATAATAATAATAAAAAAAATTCCCTCCCTCTGTGACATCAGGCCATCATCTGTCACCGTGTGGAGCAGAATGGGAGGAAAAAAATCACTTGCGGTACGGCTAAGTGCAGCCATTTCTCCCCCCCCGGCAGCAGCCTGTAATAAACCTGACACCAAGAGAGGACATGTCCACTGCGCGTCCCGCTGTTTCTCTGATGTGTGGCATAAAGTATGTGAATAAGATGTCCTTTTCCCCCTTTTGTCTGCATCCATCCATCCATCCATCCATCGTAAGAGCCACCATGCAAATTGCAAATAGCAGGAAGGATTTAGTGCAACGTGTAATACTCACCTGGGCCGGAGAATAAACGGTTGCACTGCAAGTCGTATTCCGAATTTCTGCATGATTCATGTCATACGATACGAGATTCGGAAAAACCTCCTCGTACATAAACATTTCACTGTAATGATGTGAATGAGGACCCGGAACGTTCATCTCGCCCGTACTGTGGTTCATAATCAGACGTGCGCTCAGCCGGTAACGGCGTACATGTCCGCGTTCGAACGCATTAGAGCGCTGACGTACTCGGCTCGTTATTTTTGCATGGCCTCCTTGAGCGAGGGAAGCCATTGCTGTCAAGATCCTCTTGAATATGGAGGACAATCTTAACACTCGGTGCATGAATGATATAATCAGCCAGGTGGCCAGCTAGTAAAAATATGTCACTGGTCGTCAAATCTGCACACACTTGAATAAATAATTTAGAGGCAAGGCCAGATTCACACACAGGAAAAAACATACTGATATCATTACTGATATCGATAAGATGCAGGCCCGCTGAAGGACAGAAGCAGCCCGGGTCACAGAGGAAACAGAAACAGATGGACATTAAAAACAGATGCTGAGATGAAAACATGTAATTGCCTATTATGCTAATAAAGGTGGAAGACATTTTTTTTTTTTAAAGCAGGTAGAGTGCGAACCACAGGCCAAATCATGGTTTTGCCCGCTGCTGTACAAAAGACCCGAACGACCGACGGGAGACGTTCACTACAGGGAGTGCAGAATTATTAGGCAAATGAGTATTTTGTCCACATCATCCTCTTCATGCATGTTGTCTTACTCCAAGCTGTATAGGCTCGAAAGCCTACTACCAATTAAGCATATTAGGTGATGTGCATCTCTGTAATGAGAAGGGGTGTGGTCTAATGACATCAACACCCTATATCTGGTGTGCATAATTATTAGGCAACTTCCTTTCCTTTGGCAAAATGGGTCAAAAGAAGGACTTGACAGGCTTAGAAAAAAATAGTGAGATATCTTGCAGAGGGATGCAGCACTCTTAAAATTGCAAAGCTTCTGATGCGTGATCATCAAACAATCAAGCGTTTCATTCAAAATAGTCAACAGGGTCGCAAGAAGCGTGTGGCAAAACCAAGGCGCAAAATAACTGCCCATGAACTGAGAAAAGTCAAGCGTGCAGCTGCCAAGATGCCACTTGCCACCAGTTTGGCCATATTTCAGAGCTGCAACACCACTGGAGTGCCCAAAAGCAAAAGGTGTGCAATACTCAGAGACATGGCCAAGGTAAGAAAGGCTGAAAGACGACCACCACTGAACAAGACACACAAGCTGAAACGTCAAGACTGGGCCAAGAAATATCTCAAGACTGATTTTTCTAAGGTTTTATGGACTGATGAAATGAGAGTGAGTCTTGATGGGCCAGATGGATGGGCCCGTGGCTGGATTGGTAAAGGGCAGAGAGCTCCAGTCCGACTCAGACGCCAGCAAGGTGGAGGTGGAGTACTGGTTTGGGCTGGTATCATCAAAGATGAGCTTGTGGGGCCTTGAGGGGTTGTGGGGTTGAGGATGGACTCCCAGTCCTACTGCCAGTTTCTGGAAGACCCCTTCTTCAAGCAGCTGTACAGGAAGAAGTCTGCATCCTTCAAGAAAAACATGATTTTCATGCAGGACAATGCTCCATCACACGCGTCCAAGTACTCCACAGCATGGCTGGCAAGAAAGGGTATAAAAGAAGAAAAACTAATGACATGGCCTCCTTGTTCACCTGATCTGAACCCCATTGAGAACCTGTGGTCCATCATCAAATGTGAGATTTACAAAGAGGGAAAACAGTACACCTCTCTGAACAGTGTCTGGGAGGCTGTGGTTGCTGCTGCACGTAATGTTCATGGTGAACAGATCAAAACACTGACAGAATCCATGGATGGCAGGCTTTTGAGTGTCCTTGCAAAGAAAGGTGGCTATATTGGTCGCTGATTTGTTTTTGAATGTCAGAAATGTATATTTGTGAATGTGGAGATGTTATATTGGTTTAACTGGTAAAAATAAATAATTGAAATGGGTATATATTTGTTTTTTGTTAAGTTGCCTAATAATTATGCACAGTAATAGTCACCTGCACACACAGATATCCCCCTAAAATAGCTAAAAATAAAAACAAACTAAAAACTACTTTCAAAAACATTCAGCTTTGATATTAATGAGTGTTTTGGGTTCATTGAGAACATGGTTGTTGTTCAATAATAAAATTATTCCTCAAAAATACAACTTGCCTAATAATTCTGCACTCCCTGTAATGTCATTCTTCTCGTCCGCCAGAATGCCTGAATCAGAGTGCTGATAGTCTGCACGTGGGAGTGGTCCTGACATGTCTGTGGTGAAGAGCACGTTCACGTTTCTCCTAACGTCCGAGGGAGTGTGGAGATGGGAGGGAGTCGGAGCAGACGGAAGCTGCGCTGCAATTTGACGTGACATTTTGACAGGAGGGGGTTTAAGTCGTCCCGATTGAGGGAGTAGGCTGTGTAAGAGTAGTCAATCATGCCTACAGGCTCCTCCCCTTTGTGAGTTCGGAAACACCAATTCCCCCTCTGTAAGTTGCAGACAGTTCACAAGTAACATGTCGATTGCTGCAATCCAATTAATCGAACATGTTTAATGTAATTAACTCGGCCACTAGTAAACCTGGATGACTGGATGGTGTTCTCTCTAGATAAATGCGGCAGTGGTGGCCTAGCGGCTATGGAAGCGGCCCCGTAATCAGAAGGTTGCCGGTTCGAATCCCAATCTCCCAATTTGCCACTGAGCGAAGCACCATCCCCACACACTGCTCCCCGGGGGCCTGTTATGGCCGCCCACTGCCCACTGCTCACTCAGTGTTGATGGCTTAAATGCAGAGGGCAAATTTCACTATATGCAGTGACAATCACTTCACTTTCACAATTTACTTTACTTTACTTTACTTTTACTTTACTTTATTTAGCAGACGCTTTTATCCAAAGCGACTTACAAGAGGAAGACACCAGCAATTCTTGTTCAATTTCTATAGAATTTTGAGTTTACACAACTAAGATGACCAACACAATTGACCAAGATGGCGGCGCGTACACATCGCGAGACTCAGCGTCTCTCCAGTTTCTGCAGTTTTGCGGTACTTTTCTTGCTCATTTCGGGCCTGTTCGTGCAGAACAGTAGTGCCTCAACATCGTAAACCTGACAAGAGCTTTTGGATATTGGTTCTCGTAATTTTAACAGTTTTATCAACAATCTTATTTGAACTGTATCCTGCACTTGCTTCTTATTGCACTTCTGGTTAGACCTAAACTACATTTCGTTGACCTGTACTTGTACATGTGTAATGACAATAAAGGTGAATCTAATCTAATCATCTAATCTAAGAGCCCTGATAAGGCCTAACTTGTCAGAAAAGAGCATGCTAGATGAAGAAAAAATTATAATGTATATATATATATATATATTTAGTATTGTTTTGTGCAGTGTGTACGCATGTGCGTGTGTACGTGTTAGATTTGTCTGAAATACTTTTTGAATAAGAGGGTTTTCACCTGTTTCTTAAAAGTGGTGGTAGTCTCAGCTAGTCGAATGGAAGAGGGCAGATTGTTCCACCAGCCAGGGACAACAACGGGACAATAAATTTACGTTCATCGTGTGGACATTAGCATACAGCCAACTGTACTCTGCACCCAAGTCGGTGATTCTACTGCTCTTCATCGATGGTAACTTGAAAGCAGGTTGTAAGTCGCTCTGGATAAGGGCGTCTGCCAAATGGCGTAAATGTAAATGTAAATGTAAATGAGTGACTTCATCTCTACATTTATGATGAAAGCTCAGTTACTATTGCATTCAGGCATCGTTAATACGACTCGTTATAAACACACACATAAAAATAATAACCTGCATATACAGAGTTCATGTTTTAAGCATGAGGCGATCCCTAAAGAACTAACCTGAAGTCTTAAGTTTGATTTAAATCTGATTTACAAAGATAACCAAACGGGGGGAAAAAAACCCCATCAACCTCCTTGATTCAGGTTATCTCTGGATCTTTCCCAGGGAGAAAAAAAAAAGAGGTTCATTACAGTCCTTCTGTGCTTTCACTCCGCCATTCGCTGCAGGCTCCTGCCTTGTTCTGCTCTCAGTCAAATAAAAATGGCCATTGTTGGAAATTAATGTACGAAGAGAGAAAAAAAAAAAAAAAAAAAGAAAACGGTACAGGGGAACCAGATCTTGATTTTTACACAGTCCAGGCCTCTGAGCTAAATGTTTGGGAAATACCCCTGATACTTCATTTTATGAGGGTCTGAAGTCCCTCATCGCATAATAATATATAATACCTGCCTCGCTCGTCTGCACCGGAGCCTCGGCCATGACCCAGGCAATTACAGACAGGCATCAGAACGACTGCCTTTTAGTCAAATTCCATCTGAAATGGGTTGACAGTGCGTATTATTCCACTGTCAGGGCAAAGCAACCACAGGGTTTAGGCCAAAGCCCATAACTTGCTAATTCTCCACTGTTGGAACTGGCCGAGCCTTATAAATCTGCCGTAAGGCAACAGTTCACTTTTCACTTCTGCCCCGTTCCCCCGCTGCCCCGACCGGCGAATGGGCTCTCGGGGGGGATGAGAGAAGGGTGGCAAATTTGGATTTCTGTCCAACATTTATGTTTCCCTACAGTGCTTTTATTTGCTTTTCAATTTGTTAATTCAGCTAAAACACTCATAAAGCCATTTATTCTGACCGGGGGGGTCTGCCAAATAGTGCTCTCTCTCTTTCTCTCACTCCCTCAGTATTGGCAAGGTGCATTTGGATAGGTTTGGGGAGACAGAGGCGCTTATTTTCTGGTGAGGTCACAGATTGGACCACAAAAATAAATAAATAAATAAATGGAAATCTGTGTATGCTGCTAAAAGACAGAAATAATAATTATTATAGTAATAATAAAATTACAGCGGCCAGTTTCGTAGAAACGCCTTTCACTTGTCTGTTCTCCTCTCCTGCGGGTCCACAGACGTAACTAATAACGGTTTTTATAGAGTCCGGCAGCTGCTTACAGCCAACAGCTGGCAGAGCGTGCACCGCGCTTTTATAACACGGTCAGCATCATCAGTGCAATGTCATGTACTCATGTACAAAAAAAGCCTGTAGAATGTGTTTCATCTCACATTCAGGGTCTAAACACCAGCAGACTGAGCCAGATAAGATATTTTGTAACAAGTGTGAGCCGGCCACCAGTGTTGCCAGATTGGTGTAAATGACACCATTTTGTTTTGCACATTCGTTACGCGACAAATCTGAAATGAATGAAAAATGTAAATGGTGCCAAGACAGCCTTCATTACGAGTCAACGTGGTACTTATGTCGTACATAAGTACAAGGTTAGGATAAAGTTCTTAACCTTCTTCAGAACAGGAAGAACCAGTCAACCAACTATCCCCAGCACCACATTTTATTTTTTGATTAAGTAAGATGGTTTTGTGTGTGTGAATTTAATCTTGACCACTTTAAGATCCACATGGTTAGATTATATGGAAATATTGTAATTTCACTGGTAATTACATGTTAATTACACAGTATAAAATTACAATGTACCCAATGGAAGAAGGGCACAAGTGCAGCATTAGCAAATTTGACGCTATGGGCATTGGATTACAGTGTGAAATCGCCAGTCGGTGAGTGGTAATCACTTACGAAAGCACAGGGGTGTGTTACACAAGATGGGCGTGAACCAGCTTGACTGGAGCGTGTCGCCCAGTTTGTACCATAAATTAAACCAAGTGGGCACCGTCCCGGCCCGAGGACCCCGTGAACCGCTCCGCAAAGAGCCGATTAGCGGTGAGGTGCTAACGAGGCCGCCGACTAGGCCAGGTATGCGGAGCACGCCGTCCCACGCCGATCCCTTCTCTCCTCTACAGAAGAAGTGAAATCAGGCGCCCCATTTTGAGCTTATCCGTCCCCTCCCATCCCCATCCTACTGATTCGTAAGTAAATCACGGCTGTCAGTATAGTAGCAACCCTGATTAAAGTTCAGGGGTTTAATAGATCATTTTAAATAACCCCAAATTACTCCCCTCTCCCCAGCCGATCCACCTGGACCCCTGCCCTGGGTGCATGGCTGTTTTCAAGCAGTGCGGCTCAGGCCAAGTCGGAGCTGGCGGTTCCTGCCTATTCCCAGAGGGTCCCGCGCTGCGGGCCTAGACCAACATTCTCAGCTGTATTTAATCTGCTCTGAGACAAGCCGGCTATGAGAAAATGCTAAAGGAAAAAAGGGGGCGCGCAAGCGGAGACATGGAAAATCCTGGACAGTCCGCCCGCTTTGTTCAGTCGCCGGGCTGGAGCGTGTCCAGAAACGGACCCGACCCCCCCCCGCCCCCAGGTCCCTCGGCGATACGAGTCCGTTCCAATTAATCGTGTTTAACCATTCTAATCACACTTTAGCACATTAATCCTATTTTCAATCCAAAACACATCTGAGACGGGCAGCGTGCTGGAACCCCTCTTTGGCTTTTTTGTTTTTTTTTTTGATTGCCACCGCAAATCAGATGAAACCCAGAGACTCGGGGCCCGGCCTGCACTCTCACTGAACTCGGACTTCATAAAAACGCAGGTCCTCACTTCGCCGCGGCCGGAATTTACAGCACGATGGCAATGCTGTGACTGAAGGAATGAATCCCTGAAGAGTCTTTAAAAAAAGATGACGGGGCAGCGAAGAATATATTATAAGGGGGGGGGGGGGCTCATCATCGACACGGTTCAGGTTCTCCCAGGGTGCCAAGCGGCCGTCTCCTTCAACAGGCCTGCGGATTTGACCCCTCTGACCCACGGCGCGCTACGTAGTGTTTGCCCTCCACATTACCAACATGCTCCCAAACTTTATCTTGGCTGGAGGAAGGTGTCAAGTTGTCATTTTGTCCCCACAGGGCACCCTGTGGTGGAAAAATAAATACTGTACCGGTTTAAAAAGAAAAAAGAGAGCGAGGTAAAGAAAGAAAGCGAAACTGTACGACCTGTGGTAGTAGGTTGTTCAAAAGAGCTTTTAATAAGCCACGAGCAAGAACGTCGAGTGCACTCCGGTGGACACACTCGAGCTAATTGGCTTTTGGGGACGTGTAAAACGGGAGACAAATGACACACGGTTAGCCAAACAAAAACGTTAATAACACATACAACCATCTCCGTCTTTCAGACGTCCTCAGGCCCGGTGACATCACCGACGCCCAATCCTCTGTGCAGTGTGACACGCTGAGCTCTGAAATAATGAGCAGCGGTTCAATTCTCCTATAGGCAGAAAATAAACATGCGCACACAGTCAGACTGGCAAAAAAAAGTGCTTTATGCATGATTCAAATGTCAAAACTTGTAATGTGACCTATAATCTGTGTTTCATTGACTACTTTTCCTAATGGTTCCAAATCTGTCATATTGCGAGGGCATCTCTTGTGCACAACAACAACATTTATTTCTTGTTTGGCCCAAAGTCACATGCAGAATAACTCAATGGTCTTTGACAGATTTATAAAAATAGTTTTTTATTTAGTTATGGGCTCTGCCTGAGCCAAATCTGCATTTGTACTGCATTTTAACAGGGCTATGTACACTTTAATCCACTATATACATGCACTAATAAATAGATTATAATAATTTAATTAATGGTTCGTTGCCCTTTCACAATTCATTAAAAAACAGTTTAACTACCTGAAACAAATGTAAGTTAATGGCTGTTGAAGTGTAATGTAACAACATACACTATTGGTGTCATTTATGGATGGTTCACCTTTAACCTTTATCACAGCAGATTCACTGCATCTGGAAACATCTGTCCAAACCCTCCCCACCCTTTACAGAGTGAATGTCAATATATATATATATATATATATATATATATATATACACACACACACACACACACACACACACACACACACACAAAGTTTTGGTTAAATATCATTTATGACATGGGCATTTAAGATAATCCGAGGTACACCTAATCATCTTAAGTAACACACACACAGAGACATTACAAACAAACAAACAAACAATAAATATATATATATATATAATTTATTTATTGTTTATTTATTTATTTATTTATTTATTGTAATGTCTCTGTGTGTGTGTTACTTAAAATGATTAGGTGTACCTCGGATTATCTTAAATGCCCATGTCATAAATGATATTTAACCAAAACTTAATGACACTTAATTAAGTGCTATAGACAGAAGGCCTTTGGAACGGTGGGATAAAAAGTGAATCATCAGCGTAAACATTTGTCTTGTATGATGAGATTTGTGATTTTAAAGCCCAGTCTTGGGTCGGAAAGGGCAGAATAACGCCACAGCGATTACTCCTCGCTCGTCGGGATAATGTATTTATCCAGGCCTCAGCCAGGCTACGATTAGCCGATAGCCGTTTTCCAGGGTGGTTCTCCAGAGGCCGTCCGGGAGCGTGCGGTTATGGAGTGCAAGTGACCCATCTACGCTTCAGCTTTTGACGTATCATGTGATACTTTGCCGGAGACCTCTGTTGGCGCGGAGGAGACATTTTCCAGCTGGTAAAAGTGGTCACTGACAGAAGAAAAGCATTAGGGCCTTGTGGTTTCGCGTGTGCGCATGTTCATCATGTAAATAACTGGACAACGGACAACAATAACCCCTCCTGGCTGAAAAATATGCAATGGTTCAAAGGCCTTCTTGAAATAAAGTTGAAATAGAAATTAAACTCTGGACCACAGATGTTTGGCGATGTAATTCTGAATATGATATTTTGCCTGTCAATTAAAACGTGTTCAGAGGACCTTCAGTTCATTAAATACAGAACGGAGAATTACTGCCAACCATCGACGTCAAATGAAAACATATTCTCAAAAACACTGTGCTGTAAAAAACATTGCAATGTGAATCATTTCAAATAAAACCTTCTTCATTTGATTTAAAACGCATTAAAAGTCTCACACCAATGTCCGTACAAAAAACGAACAATAATGAAGAAGTAATAATACTTCAGATTAACTGTAGAAATTTGAATTGATCTGGTCTCAATGACCTTTTTAATGGATCAGAAGAATGAAGAGAATGTTCCGGAATGTATGTAAATTTCATATTTCCTTGCAGAAATACAGGGTTAAGTCTTTTTTTTTTGTTTGTTTTTTGTGGGTCAGCTGACTGATGGACATGTCTGTGTCCACGCCTGCAAAAAACTGAGCTGCGGACGCACTGGACTTGTCATATTTAGTAAAGCTTCATTCCTTTTATATTTAAGAAGAAAAAAAAATTACACCGTAACAATAAATGGCGGCCTTGTGAATTCTCGTCCTGTTTTTGCCTCTGGACTGATGATGTAAAGCACTCTGCATTCTCTCAAGTCCGTCTGGGTGGAATATGAGTCGGCCAGAAAGAAAAAGAGGAGAGAAAAAGCGCAACCTCGCTCACTCAACAGCAACATGGAAAAAAATATATTAACTTCACACATGGTTACAGAATGACTCTTTGTTCCCCCCCCCTTTTTTTTCCCCCCGCAGCCACCACTTTAGAAAGTGAAAAATAAATACGCTGGCAACGCGGGGTAACGCAGCGAGACAGAAAATGTGTGTTCTGGAGGGGATCCACCGCCTGGTTCCTCGACGTGTTTGTAAGAAGGCCGCAAGTGCGAGCAATCACGGGAAGTTATACGATTTTCGGGGGGGATTTGATATAAAGTTTTAAGTCGGCCCGGGATGTTTGGCAGCCACGATCATGTAGAATTACACTCGGGGACATGATGTGCACCGCAAGCGCGAGCTTTCCTCGGGCCCGGGGCGGATCGCATACTTTCCGACCGTTTCTGAGATTAATTGGATCCTGGTAGATTTGTGTAATGGGATAAATACAGATGGAGGGCCGGCCCGCGCCTGGAGAGGGCACCACGTAGTAGGTGGGATGGAAACTCGACTCCGAATGCCGGCCGATGGGTCTCCGGGCCGGACGTCCATCTGGTTGGTACTGTGCTCCGCTGCCGAACGGGCGGCAGGTCAGTCTACCATCAAATCCCGATCGCTGCAGGCCCGAATTTTCGGTTTGGTCAACGGTAACGTCTGTTGTTTGCTCGTCGTAAACGTTACGAGGACGTACTCTGCTGATTGCTGATGGGACCGTCTGCACCACCAAACGACTGCAACCTGAGCCACTGTCCATATCGGACCGGGAGAAATTGAAATTTTCCGTTGAAAAAAAATATTTCCCCGAAATGCATTTCGCTTTTTGCCAATTTCATGATTGAGCGGAGGCGAATGTCGTAACCAGGAACACATGTGACGTGAACGAGACAAATGAAACCTTATGAGGCTCAGCATTTAATCTTTTATCTTTCATACATCTTCTCCATCAATATAATCAAATCTCAGCAAAAGGTGCAGCCAAAACCAATACCCCGCCCACCCCCTCCCCAAACTGCATTACGGGGCACATCCGCAGCGCGCAGCTGAGGTATAAATCGATTTTCGGGGGCATTTGTTCATCGTTTGCAAACAATTATTCCAAGCTCATGTTCGCGATTAAAAAACCCTCCAGGCGGTGCACTTTTACCTCCTCGGTCAGGGAAGAAGACGCGGGAAGGTGGCGGGCCATGCGGCCGTTCGTTTGCCTCATCGCTTCTGACATGTGTACGTGTTGTAAAGTGTACCGCTATTGTAAAGCCATTTCGCCTGTCAGAGATTTGCAGGCCATAAAATGTACTTGCTGCTGCGTTTTAGGGGGCTTGTATTACTTCTGACTCCCCAGACAGATTTCTCACAAAAAAAAAACCCCAAGGAGAGGGTGGACGGTGGCCAATTTTCTGTACAAAACACACTGTAACACACTGACACGGTGTGGATGAATTTGAACCGACGCATGCAAAAAAAAAAAACAAAAAAAAAACTAATATAACTAAAATAAGATGCATATCATAATAAAAAAAAAATGCAATTATATAAATGAATTAAAGGAATGGGTATACATTACACAAATCAAATAAAACATATATACAATTTATCCATGTAATGTATATGCATGCATTTAGTTCAGTTAATTTGATACAAAAAAAAAGGAATAAATTAGGACAGTTGGGGTGGCGTGGCACCGCCCAAAGTTAAATTGTAGGACTGACTTTGATCTGGGTGGACAAATAAGAAAAAAAACCCCAGAAAGTATGTGACCCCGGAGCAAAATAAACACAGCGCGCACTCATTAAAAGATTATGATACCGGTGCCCTAACCACCGGTATTTATCCTCCCGCCGAACGTGCACCCAGCCGTGCTTTTCGCCGCGAGAAGATCCACAAGTGCGGCCCGGAGGCTTCCAGATCTTTGACACCGGAGTAAATGGGAGCGGGACCACCCGTCATGATCAGATAAGAATGTGGCAAGTCTGGCCCGAATCAGCCTGGCACTGGAAATTACAGTGATGGGGAGAAACGCGGCAGAACCGCAGCGCTCCCAGTAATAGATTTCAGCAGGTTTTCTCCCCCACCGTTGGTATTTGTTTATTATCGTTCGGAATGACAGAGTGCAGAGTCGCGGGGAGGCGGGGGCACTGAAAACAATCATCGTCAAACTCGGGTACGCCGGCTGCCACTCTTCGGCGCGGCCTCGGCGGCGGCGAGTCACAGACGAGATTTATGGAGTCTTAAAAGACATTTCAGCAAGGTCCGCTTTCGAAGCTGTGAACGTAACAAGTTCGACCCGAAACAGCAAGCACTGCATGGGCCCTACTGTCACGAGTAGGGGCGTGTTCACGAAGGTGACATTCGGTAGGACATTAGGAGCTGGCTATATGTGACCACTCACACCTGTGAGAGCTGTCAGTCATTCCCACTAGCTCCTCCCATCTTTGACTTTGTTCACTTCATTAGAAACACACACCTCAGGCCTACCTTGTTCGCTCTTTGGGCGTTGTGTTAGTGCCCAAAGAGCAGTGGCCTAGTCTTTAAGGAAGTGGCCCCGTAATCAGAAGGTTGCCGGTTCGAATCCCGATCCGCCAAGGTGCCACCGAGCAAAAGCACCGTCCCCGGGCGCCTGTCATGGCTGCCCACTGCTCACCAAAGGTGATGGTTAAATGCAGAGCACACATTTCACTGTGCACCGTGTGCTGTGCTGCTGTATATCACAATGACAATCACTTCACTTTATCTTATTAGACACACTTTCCACATACTAGCCCACAGGCTGTTCCAAAGAATGGTCCAGTACGGGACGTGGTATCAATACCACGCAATGTCAGCCGAACTGTATTTCCCATGAGTCAATGAGCACTGGACACAGGAAATAGGAAATGATCTGTAGGTTAGGATGTCTCAATTAACACTCAAGAGGCTGTAGACGTCTGAAGATGTGGTCTACAACGGCCAAGAACCTGACGGACGTCTACAGGGGTTTTTTCACACCTCACATCTCCTGTAATTCCAAGAAAAGTCCCGATTGCAACAAGGCCAACGAGTGGAATCGTCTGGATTTACTGATAAACTGCTACCAACTGAACTGAAACGAGCCGCAAGCCGAGATGCCGACTTCAGCGACGACCGAATTCACTCGTCGTGGCGAAACCGGTGAGGCCTCCCGAGGCGAGTGCGGAAACTTTATCCCCGTTCCCCACCGCCCCTCGAACAGGCCCGGTGGCAGCGTTTCACCGCTGATTTCATAGAAGCGAAACAGGATGGATTTCTTTTTTTTTTTGAAGGGGGGTCATTTCATTAATCTTCCTTCCCTTTCGCCGGAGAGGAAATGAAACCAAATGGAGTTCGGCGCTACGCCTTAGAAATGTGCCGAGGGCCGCCGGTGGCCATTCTCGGCCAAGCGGACTCCAGCGGCTGAGAAGAGAGCGGTGGCGGTGAGCTCGGCCACTGCGCGGTGCACACTCACGTCAGACCTGCGCCGGGGTCCACTGGAGGCCACCTTTCCTGCATTTTAACGCGCCTACCTTGCGGCATCCGGGCAGAGGTCAAAGGTCGGACGTTCCACGTCGAATTGCCGCGTACACCACCGACGCACAGAGCCAGTAGATTACGTGACCAGATGGACGACGGGCGGAACTGTGGGAAAATAGACCGCGTTTCGCCGGTTACTTTACTTTACAGCCGAGCCTTTGGGGTGAAGAACTGAATTATCTCAGATAGAATACTTCACCAGGGTAAAAAACAGACTGGACAAACGTGAAAATGTCAGAGTTGGTTGGCCGATTGAATTACCCGATGTTTCTGTAGCCAATAGCAACACGGAGAGAACGATGTAATTAAAGTGTTACACAGCAGCACAGCACGCGGTGCACACAGTGAAATGTGTCCTCTGCATTTAACCCCACACTCATGGTGAGCAGTGGGCAGCCATGACAGGCGCCCGGGGAGCAGCGTGTGGGGACGGTGCTTTGCTCAGTGGCACCTCAGTGGCACCTTGGCGGATCGGGATTCGAACCGGCAACCTTCTGATTACGGGGCCGCTTCCTTAACCGCTAGGCCAGGATATGAACCCGCGCCTCCGAAGAGACTGATTTAACACCGCATGGCCAGGACTTCTCTTGGCATCGTTAACGCAAAAAATACTGTAAAGATTCACGAAAAGTCTCCACAGTCATGGTGTCAAAAAGTGGAGTAAAGTACTGCGCTTCCCCGGGCCCGGCTTCAACGGCTGATAACATAAACCCGTGTTCCCGGGATTATTCCGTTATATTTACGATAAATTTCCTGTACGGCGTTATCAGCAAATCCGTCCTCTCCGCGCTCCAGTTACCCGTAATGAGGGTAATTACCGCGTAGCTTAGCCGTAATACGGTACGGACTCCCAGGATCCTCTGAGAAGCCCCCCCCCCCCCCCCCCCCCGGTGTCCCACCGGCCGGCGACTGTAGTGGCATTTCGGCGGCGGGGGGGCTGGGGGGGGGGGTGTGGAGTTAATACACAACTGCATAAAGATGGGATTAGGGCCCGTCTTACACGAACCGGAGAGAGAAAATTGAATTTGTCTTTTCGGCGGAAAATATGCAGCTAATTCCATTCTGTCATCGGTGGATATTAAAGATTATTAAGCTGGCACGTTCGCAGGTTCGTGAAATCACAATGGCGGCACTGTTTGATGCGGCGTTTAATTTCCACAGACGAGAGGGGACCGAGCGCGGACTTGGCCACCGCCGCATTGCAGGGTTTAATGCCGGCCGCGGCAGGTTATAAAACGGTACGTGAGAAGATCCCGGGGTGAAGGCCGCTTCCCGCTGCAGTGACGCTGGGGAGAGGCAGCTGGGATGAGGGTGGGTGTACCGGGGCGGGTAAGGGAGCGGCCCCGTACTCAGAGGGTTGCCGGTTCGAATCCCGGTGCCACCGAGCGATGCGACGACCCCACACGCTGCTCCCCGGGCGCCTGTCATGGCCGCCCACTGCTCACCAAGGGCGACGGTTAAAAGCAGAGGACCCGTTTCGTTGTGTCACCGTGTGCCGTGCTTCCCTTCACTTTGGTTCTTGGCGGGGGCGGGGCCTTTGGCACCTGTAACGGATTAATGGGACCACCACCAGTAGCTAAGCTTCTATATTGGGTTACGGAGAGGGCTGCCCAGTCGGCCCAGGTGCTCCCGGTAATATCTCCCAGATCCCAACAATATGGTTCTGTTTTAGTGCTTTTTTTTTGGGGGGGTTTTTCTCCTCTCCTGCGGTGGGTGACCGTCAGGGCGGGGCTGACGCCGACATCTCAGCTCCAGGCACCCCGCACGGGAATTTGCCCGTCCGAACTGCGGACTTTTCCGCGGGATTTGCGCCCGGCGCGTTGCGAACGCGCGTCTTTACACACTCGGAGCTCGCCGGCGCCCCCACATGGCCGGCTCGCCGGAGATGCCACGCTGTTGCTGTCCATGGTGTTGTATTAACAGGCCTGGCGAGCGGCGGATCGTTTGTCTCCTGTCAGGAAAAAAAAAACTAGTCAGACGAATAAAAAGATGCGTAAAAACAGACGGATGGAGACGGACGGAGGGGTGGAAGGAAGGGCCGTAATGACCGTTTTCAGACATTAAGGCCCCGTTAGCCCTCTTAATATGCTGCTTGGGATTCATCCGTGTCATGCCTGCTCCCGCACGCCTTGATAGAATAATTCCAGGTTGCAGGGCGGCCCGGCGCTGCTTCCATTTCCCAGATCCTCACAAAAGGCAGAAGAAAAGGCAGAGGGCCCGGGCCTGTAATTCCGCCGAAGATGTCCCGGCTTTTAATCGCTAATTACACGGATTGGCCGCGCGGATCGGCGCGGTAATGAGCGACTGGTAAGTCCGGACGGCGCCCCTGACAGGCTTTCACCGCTAATTCCCGCGCCGGCCCCGACGCCGGAGGGAAATGAGACAGTTTAAGTGTCGGACGGCTGAAAATGGGACAACAACAACAAAGGATGAAGTGGCGTTAAAAGCCCCGTTAAGTGCTCAGCACCTTCATTCGTGTACTAATGTGTCCGCGTGGAACCTGCTTCAGCAGGAAAATTTCATCTTGAAAAGGCCGAGAAGGCCGGAATGAAAGATATTATACTGAGAACGTGTGAAGAATGGATGTGTGTGTGTGTGTGTGAGTGTGAGTGTGAGGTTTTTGTGATAACAGATCGACGCCGAGCCCTTCGCCGCGTGGCAGGGCGGCCGAGGCGCTTCCATGACCTCACAAAAGCCACAGTGTGACCCGGACGGCTCGCCGCACGGCGGCCCAGACGTGCACGGTGAACACGAGGAAACCGGCGACGGGTCCGATTCAAAGGGGCCCTTTTAGCGCCGAAATCCACAGGAAGCGGGCGCCGTGCCGCAGTCTGCCACCGGCCACTCGCACCGGCCCCACGCCTGCTGAAAGTGACACCGGCTAGTCGTTTTTTTACTGCCTGCCCCCCCCCCAAAAAAAGAGTAAAAAATGACTTAAATCGACGGTGCCACAGGGCTCTTCCCCGTGACCTCTGACCTCTGGTGTGAAGAAGCCGTGCGTGCGCGCCCCCGTGATTGACGTCGTAAGTGGCGCCTTCGCACCTCTCCGAGCGGTTGAAACGTACAGACGGACGTACGTTTTTAATAACGATAATAATAATAATAATAATAATAATAATAATAATAATCCCGGGACGCGTTATTATTACGGGCTGTTTGCATATGAAAAGGCGGCGGCGGCGGCGGCGGCGACATTCCTGTCAAAACCAGGCGACAAGTTAAGCAGCGCGTTCGCGACACATCTATTTAAACACTACAGAAAAAAAAAAAAAAAAAAAAAAAAAAAAAAAAAAAAAAAATATATATATATATATATATATATATATATATATATATATATATATATATAAATAAATAAATAAAAATAAAAAAATACAGAGCCACGTACCGCTGGTGTCTTTCACGTCGATTCTTCAATTAAAAAAGAATCCCACCGCGTCCAGGTTTCGAGACGCTTGTCGCCGGCATCGTGCGGTATTTTTTATAAGCAACGTCGCCGGTGAATTATTTTCTATTTTACAAAACACAACCAATGGTGCACATATTAATAAACAGACGAATAACACGCGTGGGACTTTTAGAAAGAATAAAAGATCCCCACGCGTGTTTGTGGTTTTACTTGCTCGCAGTTAAATTATAAGTATACACGTCCATATTTACACCTATAATTAAATATGTCTGTTTAATTTGCGAGTCTTCACTCGAACATGTACAGAATGCCTGTGACCTGCGTGGGAAAGTGGGCTGAAGAGTATTTTTTTTCAGGGTCATCTTCCTCCTTCACCTCGACGAGATCCGCGCCACGCCGACTTTTATTTGATCAGCAGCAAATAAACGCGGCGAGTCGCCGAAAATCACACACGAATTTGCGGGCAAATTAAGTGAATTTTCCGGCGCCGCCGACGAAGACGATGGCGGCGATGATGATGATGAGCGAACAGGTTAATCGTGTCGCACCGGCCGTCGGCGAAATAACGCGCATTACGCGCGCCGCACGCGCGGACGCGTGGAACTTTCGCGCCACAGTTCGCCCCCGCGGCGCGCCGCGGTCCGGTTCCGCGCCAAATTGCTTATTTTTTTTTTTTTAATAAGCATCAATCATATTATCTGCACGTCGGAAATAAACTTTTTTTTTTTTATAAAGAAACGGTTATAAAACTTTTCGGAGACACACACACACACACACACACACGCGGTAAATACGCGCCATTACCTGCAGCTTTGTGGACGGGTGTCGGCGGTACGAACTAATCTAATCGAATTACGCGCAATACACAGAGCGGCGCGCCCTGTGACGTCAGCGGCGGTATAAAAGCGCGTCGGGGGTCGGCCGAGTCGGGAAGTCGCGTCCGGCCGCGGAGCGGAGCGAGAGGAGCCGGATCTTTTGGGGCTTTTTGGGGGGCTTTTTTCTGGGTTTTTTTTCCCGTCGGTCCGCGCGGCGGTGATGCGGAGGAGCCACCGCGCGTCGCCGCGTCCGTGATGCCCGCCGGGATGTTCAGCATCGACAGCATTCTGGCCGGGAGGGCCGGCTGCAAGGACCCGCTGCTGCTCCCGCGGGGCGGCCCGCTCCTCTTCCCCGGCCTGCCGGACGCCCTGTGCCCCGAGTACGGCGGCCTGTACCCGCACGGCGGGCCCGGGGCCCGGGCGGGCTACGGCGGCGGCTACTACTACGGCGGGCCCGGCGGGCCGGCGTGCTGCGGGGCGGTGCCGTGCCCGTGC